>NW_028270183.1:452500-708980 GCF_037043375.1 Chiloscyllium plagiosum
TGATAAGGTAAGGGAACTGTGGTTTACGAAGAAGAAGGAGGAGACTTATGTGTTGATGAGGCAAGGTGGTACAGATCAGCTAGGAAGGATTTAAAGCGAGAGTTAAGGAGAGCCAAGAGAGGACACGAGCAGTCTTTAGCAAATAGAATAAAGGAGACCCTAAAGCTTTCTACAGATATGTGAGGAATAAATGGATGACTAGAGTAGGAATAGGGCCAGTCAAAGACAGAAGTGGGAAGTTCAGTGTGGACCCTGTGATGATCAGAGAGATGCTAGACGAACATTTCTCATCAGTTTTCACTCAGGAAAAGGAGAATATTGTAGAGGAGAAGAATGAGATATGAGATATTAGACTAGAAAGGATCGAGGTTAGTTACGAACAAGTATTATCAATTCTAAAAGGAGTGAGAGTAGACAAGTCCCCTGGTCTGGATGGGATTTATCCGCAAGTCCCTCCTCCCTACCTTTTATCTTCTCCTGCTGAACACTCTCTGCTCATTCCTGAAGAAGGGCCTGTGCCCGAAACGTCGAATCTCCTGTTCCCTGGATGCTGCCTGACCTGCTGTGCTGTTCCAGCAATAAAGTTTCAACTTTGATCTCCAGCATCTGCAGACCTCACTTTCTCCTAGGAGATAACAGAGCCTTTGGCTTTGATCTTTGAGTCGTCATTGTCTAGAGGTTTGGTACGAGAGGACTGGAGGATTGCAAATGTTGTGCCCTTGTTCAAGAAGGGCAGCAGAGATGACCCAGGTAATTATAGACCAGTGAGCCTTACTTCTGTTGTAGGAAAGGTTTTGGAAAGGATTATAGGAGATAAGATTTATAATCATCTTGCAAGCAACAATCTGATTTCAGATAGTCAACATGGTTTTGTCAAGGGCAGATCATGTCTCACAAACCTCATTGAGTTATTTGAGAAGGTGACCAAGCATGTAGATGAGGGTAGGGCAGTTGACATGGTGTACTTGGACATCAGTAAAGCCTTTGATAAGGTTCCACATGGTAGGTTGTTGGAGAAAATGCAGAGGCATGGAACTGAGGGTGATTTAGCAGTTTGGATTAGAAACTAGCTTTCTGAAAGAAAGCAGCGAGTGGTGGTTGATGGAAAATATTCAGCCTGGAGTCCGGTTCCTAGTGGTGTGCCACAAGGATCTGTTTTGGGACCACTGCTGTTTATCATTTTTATAAATGACTTAGACGCAGGCATAGATGGATGGATTAGTAAATTTGCAGATGACACTAAAGTTGGTGGAATAGTCAACAGTGTGGAAAAATGTTACAGGTTGCAGGGGGACTTGAATAAACTGCAGAATTGGGCTGAGAGGTGGCAAATGGAGTTCAATGCAGCTAAATGTGAAGTGATTCACTTTGGGAAGAATAACAGGAAGGCAGAGTACTGGGTCAATGGAAAGATTCTTGGTAGTGTGAATGTGCAGAGGGATCTTGGAGTCCATGTGCATAGATCCCTGAAAGTTGCCACCCAGGTGGATAGTGCTGTTAAGAAGGCATACGGTGTGTTAGGTATTATTGGTAGAGGGATTGAGTTCCAGAACCGCAATATCATGCTGCAACTATACAAAATGCTGGTGCGGCCGCACTTGGAATATTGCGTACAGTTCTGGTCCCCATATTTCGGGAAGGATGTGGAAGCATTGGAAAGGGTGCAGAGGAGATTTACCAGGATGTTGCCTGGTCTGGAGGGAAGGTCTTATAAGGAAAGGCTGAGAGACTTGAGCCTGTTCTGATTGGCAAGAAGAAGGCTAAGGGGGGATTTGATAGAGGCATACAAGATGATCAGAGGATTAGATAGGGTAGACAGTGAGAGTCTTTTTCCTAGGATGATGACTTCAACGTGTATGAGAGGGCATAACTACAAATTGAGGGGTGATAGATTTAAGACAGATGTCAGAGGTAGATTCTTTACTCAGAGAGTGGTAAGGGCGGGAATGCCCTACCTGCTAATGTAGTTAATTCAGCCACATTAGGGAGATTTAAACAATCCTTAGATAAGCACATGGATGATGATGGGATAGTGTAGGTGGATGAGCTGAGAATAGTTCACAGGTCGGTGCAACATCAAGGGCCGAAGGGCCTGTTCTGCGCTGTACTGTTCCAAGTTCTATGTTCTATAAGCAAACTAAGCATGGAAAAGGATTGGGTGTGTGCACTTCTGAAATGGCACGAGAGTGTGTGGGGGTTACAGCTTCATAATAGGAGAGAGCAAAGTCATCAGTCTTTTCAACTTATGTGAAAGAGGGATGAGAAGGTTCATAAAGAGAAGAGCAGATCGATATTAGAAGGGCAGTGGAAGACAGCCCCTTCAACTTGATTTTCCTGTAAGTGCTAATGTGTGATATCACATGACAGCAGATGGGACATGGAAGAAATACCTACCATTCACCTTCAATTAACCAATTGGTTCAAATCAGAGCATGTTGCAAGACGAGTACAGTTAAGAAATTCACCTTTAAAATATACTCTTTGAAACATATAGGATTCTTAAATGCTGAGAGAATGTTTCTCTTCATGGGAGATTAGTTAAACATGTCCTGCCCTTCATGAATCCATGCTGCGTCTGCCCAACAGGATGATTTCTATCAAGATGCCTTGCTATTTCTTCCTTGATAATAGACTCAAGCATCTTCCCCACTACAGAGATTAAGCTAACTGGTCTATAATTCCCAATCTTTCATCTACCTTCCTTTTAAACAGTGGCTTCACATTTGCTGTTTTCTATTCTGCTGGGACTGCCCCAGAGTGATGCGAATTTTGGAAAATTACCACCAGTGCAATTGCTATTTCTCCCGTCACCTCTTTTGGGACTCTGGGATGTATTCCATCAGGGCGAGGAGACTTGTCTATCCTTAGCTCCATTAGCTTACCCAATACTACCTCTTCTGTAATTATGATTGTTTCCAGGTCCTCACCTACCTTCATCTCTTTGTCAATTACTGGCATGTTATTAGTGTCCTCCACTGTGAAGACCGATACAAAATACATGTTCAAAGCCTCAGCCATTTCATCATATCACATAACTAAATACCCCTTCTCATCCTTTAAAGGACCAGGGTTAACTTTAGCCAAGCTTTTTCATTTTATGTATTAATAGAAACCTTTGCTATCTGTCTCTATATTCTGGGCTAGTTTTTTCTCATGTTCAATGTTACTTTTCTTTATAGCTCTTGTGGCTTTCTGTTGACCTTTAAAGTTTTCCCAATCTTCTAGGTTCCTGCTGTTTTTGGTCACATTGTATGCCTTCTCTTTCACTTTGATAGCCTCCCTTGTTTCCTTAGACACCCATGGCAGATTACGCCTTTTCTTACAGTCCTTCCTTTTCACCGAAACACACTTTGCTGAGCGCTTTAAAAAATTGCTTTGAAAGTCCTTCACCGCTCGTCAACTGTCCCACCATAAAATCTTTGTTTCTAGTCTACTTTAGCCAAGTCCTGGACAGCGAAGAAAGTTATCTCAGACTACAATGGGATGTTGATCAGATGGGCCAATGGGCTGAGAAGTGGCAGATGGAGTTTAATTTAGATAAATGTGCTGCATTTTGGAAAGCAAATCTTAGCAGGACTTATACGGTAAGGTCCTAGGGAGTGTTGTTGATCAAAGAGACCTTAGAGTGCAGGTTTATAGCTCATTGAAAGTGGATTCACAGGTAGATAGGATAGTGTAGAAGGCAGTTGGTATGCTTACCTTTATTGGTCAGAGTATTGAGTACAGGAGTTGGGAGGTCATGTTGCGGCTCTACAGGGCATTGGTTAGGCCACTGTTGGAATATTGCGTGCAATTCTGGTCTCCTTCCTATTGGAAAGATGTTGTGAAACTTGAAAGGCTTCAGAAACGTCTTACAAGAATGTTCCCAGTGTTGGAGGATCTGAGCTACAGGGAGAGGCTGAACAGGCTGGGGCTGTTTTCCCTGGAGCATTGGAGGCTGAGGAGTGACCTTATAGAGGTTTATAAAATCATGAGGGGCATGGATAGGATAAATAGACAAAGCCTTTCCCTGGGGTGGGGAAGACCAGAACTAGAGGGCATAGGTTTAGGGTGAGAGGGGAAAGATATAAAACAGACCTATGGGGCATCTTTTTCATGCAGAGGGTGGTACGTGTATGGAATCAGCTGCCAGAGGAAGTGATGGAGGCTGGTACAATTGCAACATTTAAGAGGCATCTGGATGGGTATATGAATAGGAAGGGTTTGGAGGGATATGGGCCGGGTGCTGGCAGGTGGGACTAGATTGGGTTGGGATATCTAGTCGGGATGGACGGGTTGGAACGAAGGGTCTGTTTCTGTGCTGTACATCTCTATGACTCCATGACTCATTCTATTGTAGTCTCCCTTGTTTAGCCACAGGGGACCCGATATTGGATTTTATCTTCACACACTCTATCTGTATTCTAAATTCAACCATACTGTGATCGCTCTTTCCAAGATGATCCCTAACTATGTGGTCATTAATTATTCCTCTCTCATTACATAGGACTAGATCTCGGAAAGCTTGCTCCTTCGTAGGTTCCACTACACGACATTCAAGAAAACTATCACGGATACACTCAACGAACTCCTCTTCACGGCTACCCTGACTGAGCTGGCTCGACCAATTGACATGTAGATTAAATTCCCCCATGATGATCAGTGTACTATTTTCACAGGCATTAGTTATTTCTTTGTTTAATGTCTTCCCTTTGTGATGTTATGATTTGGTGGCCTATAGACTATGCCTATCCGTGACTTTTTCTTCTTAGAATGTCTAATTTCCGCTCAAATGGATTCAACCTTATTCTCCATAGAACCTATGTCATCTCTCAACACCGCCCTGATGTCATCCTTGAATATCAGAACTACACCACCCCCCTTACCTTCCTGTCTATCCTTCTGAATAGTCTGATACCCTTGGATATTTAACTTCCAGTCGTGACAATCCTGTCACCATGTCTCTGTAATGGCTACTAACTCATATTAATTTGCGATGGTTTGTGCTGTTAACTCATCAACCTTGTTATGAATGCAACAAGCATTCAGGTAAAGTGCCCTTATGCTAGCTTTCTTACCTTCATGATTTCCAACATCTCTAATTACATCTCCTGAGTTATCCTTCCTTTTTACTTCTTTCATAGTCTGCCTTGAACTTAAACTCTCCTACACACATGCTAACCTGCTGCTGACCTTTTCATTTATCACCATACTTCCTGTTGCTTTCCCTTTCTCCCGATTCACAAGTTTGAAGTCCTAGTGACCATCCTATTTATCCTTTTCACCAGAACACTGGTTCCAGATCGGTTCAGTAGAGACCGGCCCATCGGTACAGATCCTCCCGGTTCCAAAACTGATGCCAATGTCCCATGAAATAGAACCCCTCTTTCCCACACCATACCCTTAGTCAGGTGTTTCCTTCCCTAATGTTCTTGTCCCTAAGCCCTGGCTTGGGCAGGAATTTGGAGGTTATGACCCTTTTGTTCGATTATCCCCAAACAGGTCCTCCATCCTAGCCTTGCCTATGTTGTTAGTCCCAACGTAGACCACAACAACTGGATGCTCCCCATCCTGCTCCAGTATCCTTTCAAGCCTGTTGGAGATGTCCTGCACCCTGGCACTGAGCAGGCAACACACCATGCGGGTCTCCCGCTCCAGCTTGCAAAGGATACTAACTGTCCCCTAATTATAGAATCCCCGAGAACATCAACTTGTATTTTTGCTTCCCCTTCTTGAATGGCCTTCTGCACCATGATGCCATGGTCAGCTGGCTCATCCTGTCCACAGCCCTTTCCCTCATCCTTACAGGGAGCAAGTACCTGTTGGATAAGGTGAAAAGTTGAGGCTTCTCCATTCTTGAACTCACGTTCCCCCTACCTGCCTCACTTGCAGTCACATCCTGTTGTCCCGGATCACTAACTGAATGTGAATTACTTAATCTACCAGGTGTGACTGCCTCCTGAAACAAAACCATCCAGGTAACTACACCGCCCCTCCACTCGGATGTGCCGCAAAGTTTGAAGCTCAGATTCCAGATCATCAACTCTGAGCATCATAGTCCAGAGAACAACTTAAGTGCGGTGAGCAAAGAGAAATATAAAAGTAGTCGAGCACAGCACAGTTTGAGGAATAAATTCCCTTATCTGCAGCAAAGACAGAATTTACAAGGCTGTGTTCCCTACCTGGTGTTAAGGTTCAGGATTGCTTTTGCTGGGCTGATGAGGGGGCTCGGGTACGTTTTGGCGCAGCCCTTTTGGCACCGATCATTTGGCCCCAAACTGTTTTGGCACTCATTACTTTGGCACTGAGTTGTTTTGGCGCCAATTTGGAATTTAAAAAAAAGTCTTGTTTGGTTAAAGAAGAAAGGATG
This sequence comes from Chiloscyllium plagiosum, assembly GCF_037043375.1. Classification (NCBI taxonomy): domain Eukaryota; kingdom Metazoa; phylum Chordata; class Chondrichthyes; order Orectolobiformes; family Hemiscylliidae; genus Chiloscyllium; species Chiloscyllium plagiosum. Next base: position 458,850 of record NW_028270183.1, read on the forward strand.
ACTAACGACCCGATGTAATTTTCTCAGCTAGCAAGAGGTGATAGTCAAAGCTGTAGATTCAAATTTCGTTTCGTAATCATTTTCTCATTTAACAATTGTTAATAGTCATCTACTGCCTCGATGATACTTCAGCCGTCCTGTCTTCACATTGGAAAGCTGTAATACAATTTTCTTTCTATTTTTTTGTTGAGCCCATACCAGAAATGGTTGAAAACATTCTAAGCAAAAGAGATAAACGAAAATTTTCACACGATGGTTATCTATATGTGTTTGATAAATGTAGCAAAATGTAGAAATTCGTTTTTATAATGAATAGGTTAAAAATAATGAATAAAAAAGAATTAATTTCTTACAATGCAATAAAAATGAATTTCTTATGGGCTCTACAATACTGTTTTTTATTCTGAATTGGTGGCAAAACAGCTTAGCGCCAAAGTAATGAGCGCCAAAACAGGTTAGAGCCAAAACAGCTGGGCCAAATGATTGGCGCCAAAGGGGCGGCGCCAAATAGTCCCATTCCAGATCTGGGACAGTGTGTGAGGGGAAAGATCCGGTCATCGTGGTCCATGAAGGTGCTAACAACATAGGTGGACCTAGGAAATATCTTCACGTGATGGATTACAAGCAGCTCAGGGCTAACTTAGAAAACAGAATTGCAAAAATAATAATTCCATAAAATCATAATATATTGGAGCAGAATTAGGCATTTCGTTCATTAGGTCTGCTCCATTATTCAGTTGTGCCAGGTATGTTTCTCCACTCTATTCTTCTGCCTTCTCCTTGTAACCTTTGATCCCGTTGCTAATCAAAAACCTATTTCTATCTTAAAGGCACTCAATGACTTGACCTCCACAACTTTTTGCAGCAATGAGTTCCAAAGATTCACTATCTCTTCCTGAAGAAATTCCTCCTCATCCCTCCACTGAGAATGTGCCCCGGGGTCTTAGTGTCTCCTATTTGATATCTCTACATCCACTCTATCCAGGCTCCTCAGCATTCTGTCAGTTTCAAATGAGATTTCCTCATCATCTTTCTAAACTCTAACAGGTACAGACCTAGGATTCCTCAATGACGTCTCATTTGACAAGCCCTTCATTCCCAGGGTCATCCTTGTGAACAAATCTGGGCCCTTTCCAAAGCCAGCATGTCCTTCCTTAGATACAGTGCCTAAAACTGCTTACAATATTTCAAATATAGTTTGACCTAGGCTTTATCCAGCCTCAGTAGTACATCCCCGCTGTTGTATTCTAGCCCGCTTAAAATGAATGCCATCATTGCAGATGCCCCCCGAACTGTCAATTGAGTTTGCATGTTAATCTTAAGAGAATCCTGAAGTAGGAATCTTCAGTATTCTTGTGCTTCAGATCTCCAAAACCTTTCCCCATTTAGAAAATAGTCTATGCTTCTATTCTTCTTAACAAAGTGCATAACCTCACACTCTACCATATTGTAATCCATCTGCCACTTCTTTGCACACTCTCTTACCCTATCAAAGGTCTTCTGCAGCCTCCCTGCTTCCTCAACACTAACTGTCCCTCCACCTATCTTTGTGCCATCTGCAAATTTAGCAACAACACCCTCAGTTCCTTCATCCAGATTGTTCATGTACAACGTCAATAATTGTGGTCCAAATACTGACCCCTGTGGAACTCCACTAGTCACTGGCTGCCATCCTGAAAAAGACACCTTTATCACCACTGTGTTCTGCCAGTCAGGCAATCCTCTATCCATGCCAGTACCTTGTGCCGAACACCATGGGCTCTTGTCTTATTTAGCAGCCTCCTGTGCTGCACTTTGTCAAAGACCTTCTGGAAATCCAAATAGATTACTTTCACTGGCTCTCTTTTGTCTAACTTCCTTGTTACTTCTGCAAAGAATTCGAAGAGATTTGTCAGGCATGACCTCCCCTTAATGAAGCCATGCTGATTCAGTACTATTTTATTCCACAATTTCATCCTTTATAATGGACTCTTAAATCTCCCCAATGACCAAGGTCAGGCTTATCGGCTGATCATTTCCCATAAGAGCAGTTAGTGAGAGTATCCAATCAAAAACTAAAACATACCAAGTGGTGAAGACCAGTGCTGGGCCAGATGCGTGGGTTTTTTTCTCTTACAATGGAACTAACTGAAAATGAATAAAAAACTACTAAAAGGAGGACAATATCGAAGATGAAAGTAAATTGGCAAGAAATAAAACAAAAACAGGAGCTTCTATGGGTAACTGAAGAGAGAACAGTTAAAATAAATTTGGGGCCCTTGAAGAACACAACTGGGGAATTGTTAACAGAGAACAGGGAAATGGCAAGTAATTTTGCAATATCTTGCACTGGTTTTACAATTGGAAGACACTCACAATGATACAGAAAAGCAAAGTTCTAATGGGAGGAAAGACCTGAGAAACTAGTACATCATAAGGGAGAAAGTATTTAACAATCTAATGAGTCTAAAGACAGACAAATCACCAGGATCTAATGGTTTATACCCAAGGATTTAAAAGGAAGTGGCTGCAGCGATAGTGGAAGCATTATTTGAAATATTCCAGATCTCACCGTAATCCAGGAGGGTTTGAACTGTTTCTAAGGTCTTATCTTTTTCAGAAGCTCCAAATGTTGAATGTGCAATGTCTCACAACATAAGGAACAGTCTGGGCAGCAGTAGTACAGTGTGCTAAACTTCAGACTTTAACTTTAGAGCTCAAGTTTAAATAGTTTCTAGTTGCACCTTAAAGCCACCCAGAATTTTACTTGAGTAGCACTGTGGGAAAAACCGTGTTTCTTCAATTTTCAAGACTACCTGACTTTCCTTGCTCACTCAATCTCCACTGGTCTCCTAGCTGGAGAACCACTATCGCTGCAGCCACTTCCTTTTAAATCCTTGGGTATAAATCATTAGATCTCCATGATTCCAAAATTATGAGGAGTAATCATGTAAGGATTACACTGTCAACAACTGCTCCTGCTACTTTGCTGTTCTTGGAAAATAAACTGATGGGAATAGGTGATAGATGGATTTGTCTTGCTTTTTGTGGATAGGAGATACCTTGGGAGTTTTTCATTATGTCAGTTAGCTACCAGTGCTGTAGCTAGTCCAGCTCAAAGGCTAGTTTTGGGTAAGTCCCTGGAAATGCCATCAGAATGTTTAGAGATGGCTAAAATTCAATTGAAAGTGAAGCAACTTGAGTTGGAGGCAAAAGACAAGGAAAGGGCAACAGAAATGAAATAGTTTGTATTGCAATTAAACGCAGAGGAAAGAGAAAGAGAGTGAGAGAAGAGAGAAAAAGGAAAGAGAGGAAAAGAAGAAAGGGAGGGAGTTTGAACTTCAGAAATTGGCACTTAGACAGGAGTTCAAAAATTTACATTCTGAAGTAATGAGAACCCATGGGGAAGAACAGAGAGTTAAAACAGTAAGATCAGCATTTGAATGACATAGCGTCGGATGATGTGGAGTCTGTGTGGGTGGAATTGAGGAACCACAAAGGCAAAAAAAACATAATTGGAGTTGTGTATAGACCTCCTAACAGTGGTCAGGACCAGGGACGCAACATGTACCGGGAAATAGAGAAGGCATGTCAGAAAGGCAAGGTTACATTGATCATGGGAGACTTCAATATGCAGGTGGACTGGGTAAATAATGTTGTTAGTGGATCTAAAGAAAGGGAATTCATGGAATGCTTACAGGATGGCTTTTTGGAACAGCTTGTCATGGAGCCCACAAGAGAGCAGGCTATTCTGGACCTAGTGCTTTGCAATGAACCAGACTCTATAAAAGATCTTAAAGTAAGGGAACCCTTAGGAAGTAGCGACCATAATATGATAGAGTTCAGTCTGGAGTTTGAAAGGGAGAAGGCAAAATCGGATGTAATGGTGTTACAGTTGAATAAAGGTAATTATGAGGGCATGAGAGAGGAACTGACTAAAATAGACTGGAAGCAGAGGCTAACCGGGAAGACAGTAGAGCAAAAATGGCAGGAGTTTGTAGGTATAATTGAGGACACTGTACAGAGGTTCATTCCCAAGAAAAGAAAGATTAACCGGGGAGGGATTAGACAACCTTGGCTGACAAAGGAAGTCAGGAAATGTATTAAAGAAAAAGAGAGATCCTATAAAGTGGCTAAGAACAGTGGGAAATCAGAAGATTGGGAGGGATACAAAAGCAAACAGAGGATAACAAAGAGTGTAATAAGAAAGGAGAGGATCAAATATGAAGGTAGGCTAGCCAGTAATATTAGAAATAATAGTAAAAGTTTCTTTCAGTACATAAGAAACAAACGACAGGCAAAAGTAGACATTGGGCCACTTCAAACTGATGCAGGAAGCCTAGTGATGGGAGATAAGGAAATAGCAGGAGAACTTAACAAGTACTTTGCGTCAGTCTTCACAGTGGAAGACATGAGTAATATCCCAAAAATTAAAGGGTGTCACGGGGCTGAGTTGAGTATGGTTGCCATTACGAAAGAGATAGTGCTAGAAAAGTTAAAAAGTCTTAAAATTGATAAATCTCCTGGCCCCGATGGGATACACCCTAGAGTTCTGAGAGAGGTGGCTGAGGAAATAGCAGAGGCATTGGTTGAGATCTTTCAAGAGTCACTGGAGTCAGGAAAGGTCCCGGATGATTGGAAGATGGCTGTTGTAACCCCCTTGTTCAAGAAAGGATCAAGGCAAAAGATGGAAAATTATAGGCCAATCAGCTTAACCTCGGTTGTTGGTAAAATTCTAGAATCCATCATTAAGGATGAGGTTTCTAAATTCTTGGAAGAGCAGAGTCTGATTAGAACAAGTCAACATGGATTTAGTAAAGGGAGGTCATGCCTGACAAACCTGTTGGAATTTTTTGAAGAGGTAACAAGTAGGTTAGACCAGGGAAACCCAGTGGATGTGGTCTATCTAGACTTTCAAAAGGCCTTTGATAAGGTGCCACACGGGAGGCTGCTGAGCAAGGTGAGGGCCCATGGTGTTCGAGGTGAGCTGCTGGGATGGATTGAGGATTGGCTGTCTAACAGAAGGCAGAGAGTTGGGATAAAAGGTTCTTTTTCAGAATGGCAGCCGGTGACGAGCGGTGTCCCGCAGGGTTCGGTGCTGGGGCCACAGCTGTTCGCATTATATATTAACGATTTGGATGAGGGAACCGGGGGCATTCTAGTGAAGTTTGCCGATGATACGAAGTTAGGTGGACAGGCAGGTAGTACTGAGGAAGTGGGGAGGCTGCAGAAGGATCTTGACAGGTTGGGAGAGTGGTCCAGGAAATGGCTGATGGAATTTAACGTGAGCAAGTGTGAGGTCTTGCACTTTGGCAAAAAGAATAAAAGCATAGACTACTTTCTAAATGGTGAGAAAATTAATAAAGCCAAAGCACAAAGGGATCTGGGAGTGCTAGTCCAGGATTCTCTAAAGGTAAACATGCAGGTTGAGTCTGTGATTAAGAAAGCGAATGCAATGTTGTCTCTTATCTCAAGAGGGTTGGAATATAAAAGCAGAGATGTACTACTAAGACTTTATAAAGCTCTGGTTAGGCCCCATTTGGAGTACTGTGTCCAGTTTTGGTCCCCACACCTCAGGAAGGACATACTGGCACTGGAACGTGTCCAGCGGAGATTCACACGGATGATCCCTGGAATGACAGGTCTAACATATGAGGAACGGCTGAGGATACTGGGATTGTATTCGTTGGAGTTTAGAAGATTAAGGGGAGACTTAATAGAGACGTACAAAATAATACATGGCTTGGAAAAGGTGGATTGTTTCAGGAAGCTAGGAAATTGTTTCAGTTAAACGAGGAGACTAGGACCCGTGGACACAGCCTTAGAATTAGAGGGGGTCATTTCAGAACAGAAATGCGGAGGCATTTCTTCAGCCAGAGAGTGGTGGGCCTGTGGAATTCATTGCCACGGAGTGCAGTGGAAGCCGGGACGCTAAATGTCTTCAAGGCCGAGATTGATAGATTCTTATTGTCTCGAGGAATTAAGGGCTACGGGGAGAACGCTGGTAAGTGGAGCTGAAATGCGCATCAGCCATGATTGAATGGCGGAGTGGACTTGATGGGCCGAATGGCCTTACTTCCACTCCTATGTCTTATGGTCTTATGGTCTAACTGAAATGACTGATGATTATGAATTGGTCTACAAATCAAAGTTTGGCTTCCAAAATCAATTCCAATCCATGAGGGATAGAAATTGGTGAAAAGAGAAATCTTCACGTGGAAAAGGAAAAGTAGATCACAGTGAAGATCATAAGGATAACCCTTGAAGGGGAAAGAGAAGTTAAAAAGCGCCAATGTTTTCACTGGACATGAAATCACAGTGTTGGTGGGTTAGGAAAAGCACTGGGAAGCCAGGTGTAGGAAAACAGGATGAGCCAGTGAATTTTGTTGGAGTGGTTACAGAAAACACAGTGGAAGCTAGAAATCTGCACCAGATTGTACAACCTGGTCAGAGGTTGGTTAAGGAGGAAGTGCCAGATCTTCTTAAACCATATACCTGCGAAGATAAATACATAAGCCAGGAGCAGCAGGTAAAGGGACTATAATATTAAAAGATACAAGATCCTCTCAATCTGTGATGTTGAAAGATGAGGAGCTATGTACTTCTGTAGGACTATTACCAGAAAAGTTGCTGGTGACAGGGATTCACTGTGAGACACGAAGCATTCAGTTACGTAGAGTGAGGCTAGAGTGTCCAGTGAGGAGTGGAGAAGTCATGGTGGGAGTACTGAACAAACTCTCAGCTTCAAGAATACAATTTGTCCTTGCTAATGATATTGCTGGTTCACAGGTAGGAGTGCTGCTTGCTGTGGCTGAAAAGCCAGTGAAAACTCAGGGAACTGAACTATTGCAGAAAACATATCCTGAGAATTTTCCTGCCGCGTGGTAATGAGGTCACAAAGTTCAACAAGAGAAATCAAAGAGTACAGACAAGAAAGTTGAACTTGAATTGGCAGAGACCCTGTTTAATCAAATAGCTGAGACAAACCAAGAGCAGGTAGATGACAAAGCAAACATCTTTAGCTCAGAGAAATTAACTGATTTACAGCAGAAAGATGAAAATTTAAAACAATTGTATCAAAAGGCATACACAGGAAAAGAGTCCAAATGTATCTCTGAATGTTATTGCCTTAAAGATGATGTCTTAGTGAGGAAATGGAGACCATCACCTATTCAGGCAGATGAGACATGGACAGAAGTTCATCAAATCGTATTGCTAGTGGGTAATAGATATAGGACAGATGTTAGAGGTAGAGCTGAAAAATGTGTTGCTGGAAAAGCACAGCAGGTCAGGCAGCATCCATAAGCTTATGCCCGAAATGTCGATTCTCCTGTTCCTTGGATGCTGCCTGACCTGCTGCGCTTTTCCAGCAACACATTTTCAGCTCTGATCTCCAGCATCTGCAGTCCTCATTTTCTCCTAGATGTTAGAGGCAGGTTCTTTATGCAGAGCTTAGTAAGGGTGAGGAATGCCCTGCATGCAACATTAGTAGACTCGCCAATTTTAAGGGCATTTAAATTATTATTGGATAGAGGTTTACAAAATTATGAGGGGCATGGATAGGATAAGTAGACAAAGTCTTTTCCCTGGGGTCGGGGAGTCCAGAACAAGGGGGCATAGGTTTAGGGTGAGAGGGGAAAGATATAAGAGAGACCTAAGGGGCAACTTTTTCTCGCAGAGGGTGGTATGTGTATGGAATCAGCTGCCAGAGGATGTGGTGGAGACTGGTACAATTGCAACATTTAAGAGGCATTTGGATGGGTATAAGAATAGGAAGGGTTTGGAGGGATATGGGCCGGGTGCTGGCAGGTGGGACTAGATTGGGTTGGGATATCTGATCGGCATGGACAGGTTAGACCGAAGGGTCTGTTCCCATGCTGTACACCTCTATGACTCTATGACTGTAAATATATAGATGATAATGGAATAGTGTAGGTTATATGGTCTTCAGATTGGTTTCACAGGTTGGTGCAACATCAAGGGCCGAAAGGCCTGTACTGCGCTGTAATGTTTTATGCTCTATGTAAAATTGGGATAAATTATTGAGCTACCTTCCAGAGGAAAATTGAAATGATCGGAAAGAATTATGATGATCACATGGGGAGATATGTGGAAATAAGCTGGGAAGTATGCACCTAATTATGCACGATGTAGGTATAAGAGATGCTGTTCTCATTAAGTAACACCCATAAAGGCATAACACTCTAAAGTTGGCACAGGTTCAAAAGGAGATTGAATGCATGCTCCAAGACGACATAATCAAAGTGAGTTACCGTAATTGGAGCTCACCCATAGTAATGATGCCAAAACCAGATGGTACCCAATGGTTATATGTGAACTATCGCAAAGTCAATGCAGTTACAAAGACTGATGCATATCCAATTCCATATCTGGAAGACTGTATTGAGAAGGTGGAACAAACAACTTTTATTTCTAAGTTGGATTTGCTCAAGGGATACTGGCAAGTACCTTTTTACAATCATAGGATCCCTACAGAGTATAAAAGGGCACTTCAGCCCAGCAAGTCCACAGTGACCCTCCGAAGAGTAACCTACCTAAATCTACTCCCCCATCCTATAGTTACCTCCGATTTATGCACCTAACCTACACATCCCTGAACACTATGGGTAATTTAGCACAGCCAATCCACCCAACCTGCACATCTTTGGGCTGTGGGAGGAAGCCGGAGCACCCTGAGGAAACTCATGCAAATTCCACACAGACAGTCACCTGAGGCTGGAATTGAACCCGAGTCCCTGATGCTGTGAGGCAGCAGTGCTAACCACTGAGCTACTGTGCCGCCCCAGAAAGGGCGAAAGCAATTTCAGCTTTCGTAATGTTAAATGGACTTATCAGTTTAAAGTCATGCCATTTGTTATGAAAAATGCGCCAGCCACATTTCAGAGACTAAACAATAAGGTCATTGCCAGATTACCCAACTGTGTCATATATATTGATGACCTGATGATTTTTAGTCATACAAGGAGGGAACATTTGCAACATTTATCAGACTTGTTCAATCGACTTTGGAAGGCAAGCTTGCTGATAAACTTGGCTAAAAGTGAATTTGCCAAAACCCAGGTCACCTTCCTGGGCCATGTTATTGAACATGGACAAATGGCCCCTTGGGATGCAAAAACAAAGGTACTTAGGGAATCCCCTACACCATCGATAAAAAGAGCAGTACTACGATTCCTGGAGTTGAGTGGATTTTATCAAAAATGTGTACTAAATTTATCAAAATTTTATCAAAAATGTGTACTAAATTTTAGCATTGTGATTGCTCCAGTCACTGAATTGCTAAAGAAAGCCAAAAAGTTTCAGTGGACAGCGGACTGTCAGAAGGCATTTGACAGCCTGACGGCTGTGTTCACCACTGCCCCAGTGTTAGCGACACCTAAGTATACAAAGCCATTCAAGGTGGCTTTCATCACAAGTGATGGAGGCGTCAGTGCTGTGTTCTTGCAGGAAGATGGTGACAAGATAGAAAGACCAATCAGATATTTCTCCAAGGAATTGAAAATTCATCAGCAGAAATATTTGACATTTGCGAAGGAGACTTTGAGCTTAGTGTTGCAGTTAAAACATTTCAATGCTTATGTTACCAGTAATGTATCTGAGACAATCATATACACTGATCTTAACCCATTGAAGTTTGTGGAGAAAGATAGGGACAAAAATGCCAGACTGTTTAGATGGAGCCTGTTGTGGCAGCCATTCAATTTGAAAATTGTGCATGTGGCAGGACAAAATAATGTGATTGCTTGTGCATTTTTGAGACTCGAATTCCTAAAACAATTTAGGAATAAGGGGTTGCAAAATGAAGCCATCTTTAGATATTGATGGTTCTTTTTTAAAGGGGGAGGTGTGACAATGCTGCTCCTTTAACAAGGTTATGTTGTCCTTGGGTTTTTCTCAGAGAGGTCATAAAAGACACAGACTCCGAAAAGTCTAAGTTGAAGGTTTTAGGGCTAATCTGTCTATAGCTAACAGATACTGCTTCAATCAGAAGGCTTTCAAGTTTAAAGAAAACATTTGTACAATGAAAGGGGAGTGACTAGTTCTCCCAGCTCAGATTTTCTCTGGTTTGGTTTGGTTAGCAAGTGGTAGTATTGTAAAGCTGCTAGACTCAAAGAAGCAGGTCCATGCTGGTATCTCTCTCTGACACCTCTCCTGTACGTCCCTGTGTTTGATTTGTGCCAAGAGGTGTTTGTGGGGATTGTTGCAAGTATTGGAAGAACATCATTTCATTGAAATGATCTGTTGGGTTTTCAGACGGGTTAAATTATTCAGTATTCTGTTCTCTTTTGTTTGTGTTTCATTCAGTAATCTTGTAAATAAATTCTGTTTTGTTTAAAACTAAGTGGTTTGACCAATTGCATCCCCCCTGGAATAGCCATGTTATACCTGCTTAAAACAACTAGCAAAATTAGGGTCTGGTCAACTTTCTTGAAAAGTTATGAAGGAGTCTGGCCTGGTCCATAACAGCTGTTTCTGAATTGTAAAGACTTACTTGAAAATTTGTTAACATCTACATGATTGCACACTACTCTGTTTGATTCATTACACTTAGGAAATAGAATAAACCTTAAGCATAAACCACCTGTCATCATCTTACATTCTAACGTTCAGTGAAACCTTTCAGAATCCCTGCCCAAGCAACTTATTGTAACAGCTTTAAGCCTCAATTAGGCCTGAATATTTATTTACTCATTGATTGTATTATCAACTCCATATAACATTTTACTAACTATAAATTGGGAAAAAGTACTGTTACACTCAGGGGTTCAGATTAAGTGCTGATCTTCCTCTTCCATTGAGCACCTAGATGAAATATATCTATTTCCCTGTTTGCACTTCATAGAAAACACTATATTTTACATGAAACAAAGTTTTCAAAGACTAGAATTGCCTTATAATTTATGTGAAAGTTTGATGACATAGCTATTTTATAAACCAAAACAGTTTATATCATCCTTTTGTATTTTTGCAATGCAATGCTCCATTACAGCGGATATACATTTTTTAATCATAAGCTAACTGTAACCACACAAAGGGATTGTGGTCAGAGCACACAATTAGCGCAGTTCCGAATACGTATGTGCAGCACCCATATGAAAGTTAAATATCTGTCTCAGTTATCAAATGAGCCATCTCTTGTGTTAGAGGCATATTACCTTAGTCATTGACTTGGCATTTTTTTCCAATGAACATTTATCTGGCTCAGCATAGTGCTGAAACCAGACAATTGCATAATTGTGAAATCTTGGGAATAATCCAGATAAATTAAAACAAGGCTGGCAAGTAGTATTTGTTACAGAATTTCAAAAACATTTAGTGGCTCAATAGTGCAGACCTTTTTAATTGGCTTTCTCCATCTGGTTTAATGGTTGACTGCATTAGTATAATTTGGATTGAGCACATGGAAATAGTCAGCCATCTGAAGAATGTTGAAGCTTGCTCATGTGACAGATTTAATTTAAAGTGGAGGCCTTCTCCAAGTCCAGTTTGTATACTTTCTTCCTCCATCACCACTATCCAGTAACCTGAATCACTGATTCATGCTGACAGGTTTTCCTATCAGTACAGCTTTACTCAACTGAGTTAACATGTTGCTGATACAATTGGGCATTCATGCTATGTTTATCTGAAAATAGTGATATCATCAATGCACGCTGGTACAGAAAGTTCCCAGTTCTGTCAAAACAGAATCTACCAACAATACATTGCACTGGTGCAGACTTTAACATTCAATACTTGAAATTTAAAAAAACTAGACATAACACGAGTTGGAATTGTGAGCTGTGAGGAGGGTGCGAGGAGGCTTCAGGATGAGAAGACAAATTGAGTGTATGGGCTGTTATGGACCAGGCCAGACCCCTTCATAATATTTTAAGAAGGTAGCCTAGACCTTAACATTTTCTTATTTTAAAGGCAGATGTGAAGTGCATATTCCAGATATGATGTAGCTGGTTAAACCACACAGCTTTAATTAAACAGAATTTATTTAAACACTACTGTTGAAATACAAACAAAAGAAAATGAAATTTAGAATAACTTAACTATTTGAAAACTCAACCGACTCAATACAGCAACTTAACTAAGGAGCTGTTCCAATTCCTGTAACATCCCATAAACACACCCCTTGGCAAAAGGTAAATTCAAACACAGGTTCTTACAGACAGAGAGATATCAGAGCAAGGTCAGCTAGGGATCATCTGCTGAAGCTTGGAACCTTTCTCTGGACTGTTACAACTAAAACAAACTAGAAAAGGTATTGGATGATTATTTAAATAGAAATAATGTGCAAGGGAATGGAGTAAAAAACAAAACACAGAATTGGCAATGGGTAATGATGCTCATTTAAAGAGCCAGTGCAAACACAATGGCTCAAATATTACAGCCTTCTTTTGTGCTGAAATACTTCTATGATCTCAAGGAATTTTCACCGAATCCCAACTGTGTGGAAGCAGGCCATTCAGCCCATAGAGTTCACACTGACCCTCTGAAGAGCAACTCATCTAGACCGACTCCTACTCTATCCCTGTAACTCTGCATTTCCCATGGCTAGTCCACCCAGCCTACACATCCCTGGACACTATGAAGCCATTTCGTACCTAAATGTACCTAACCTGCACATGTTTGGACTGTGGGAGGAAACCCACGCAGATACAGGGACAATGTGCAAAATCCAAACAGACAGTCACCTGATGGTGGAAACAAACCCGGGTTCCTGGCACTGTGAGGCTGAAGAGTTTCTACAAATATTGTTAAATAATTGTGGTTCCAGCACTGATCCTGTGTCACTCCACAACTACACGATGCCATCCTGAATATCCCCCCTTACCCCAACTCTCCATCTTCCATTAATTACTCAATCTTCTGTCCAACGCCATGGGCTCTTATTAAGTATCCTATCAACAGTATCTTATTAAAAGCCTTCTGGAAATCCAAATATATTACATCTACGACATGTTTGCTATTTTCTCAAAGAAACCTTGTAAATTTGACAGGCAAGGTTTCTCCTTCATGAAGCCATGCTGACTCTCCTTGATTATAATATGTATTTCTACATGCTCTGCTATTGCATCTTTGAAAATGGACTCCAACATTTTCCCAAGAACAGATGTTAAGCTAACTGGTCCATAGTTGGCAGTTATTTTTCTCATTGGTTGGCTGTTGATTTATAGACAGCATGGTGGCTCAGTGGCTAGCACCGCTGCCTCACAGCACCAGGGACCCAGTCTCGGGTGTGTGAGTTGCACGTTCTCCCTGTGTCTGTGTGGGTTTCCTCTGGGTGCTCTGGTTTCCTCCCACAATCCAAAGATGTGCAGGTTAGGTGAATTAGCCATAGTGTTCAGGGATGTGTAGGTTAGCTGCATTAGTCAGGGGTAAATGTAGAGTAATAGGGTAGGGGGAATGGATCTAGGTGAGTTACTCTTTGGAGGATCGGTGTGGACGTTTTGGGCCAAATGGCCTGTTTCCACACTGTAGGGATATATAAAGAGGATCAAAGTTTGTGAGAAGATTTGTAGCTCGGGTGCTCGTTGCAGAGAACATCTCTGAAATGACAGCCAGACTACTGCGACCACTAGGACTTATAACAGCACACAAACCAACAGCCACGCTCAGACAACAACTCACCAGAACGAAGGACCCGATACCCAGCATGAGCAAAACTAATGTAGGTGTACAAAATCCCATGCAAGGACTGCACAAAACACTATATAGGACAAACAGGAAGACAGCTAACGATCCGCATCCACGAACATCAACTAGCCACGAAACGACACGACCAGCTATCCCTAGTAGCCACACATGCAGACGACAAGCAACATGAATTTGACTGGGACAACACTACCATTATAGGGCAAAGAACAGCCAGGGAATTCCTAGAAGCATGGCACTCATCCACAAACTCCATCAACAAACACATAGACCTGGACCCAATATACCGGCCACTACAGGGGACAGCTGAAACTGACAACCGGAAGCGGCAGGGACAGGCCACTATAAATGCCGGAGGAAACACCACAGAAGCGCTTCACAGGAGGCTCCCAAGCACTGAGGATGTCACCTAGGGGACGAAACGTTTGCAACAAAAACGTCCAGCTCGGCGAACAGAACCACAGCAGTATATAAAGAGGAAGTGAGTAATTAAAGTAGATGTTGTTGCCTTAAATAACGAGATAGGGCAACTGATAGAGAGCAATAATAAAATCGCAGAGACTTTGAAAAGTATTCTGCAATGATTTTCATGCTAGAAGACATAAAAGGCACCCAAGAGCAGTAGTATATCAAATAGCAAAACAGAGGGAGGAACATCAAACAATCAGTATTGCTACAGAAATAATACTTAAAAAGTAATGGGACTAAAGGGTAAAAATCCTGCACCAGAAGGCCTGCATCCTCAAATCCTAAATGAAGTGGCTGCAGAGATCATGGATGTATTCATCATAGTCTTCCAAAATTCCTTACATTCTGGAAGGATTCCAGCAAACAGCAAAACTGCATTGTAATATCTATATGTAGGTGAGGCAATGGCCTAGTGGTATTATCGCTGGACTCAACCCAGAGACCCAGATAAAGTTCTGGGGACCCAGGTTCAAATCGTGCCACAGCAGATGGTGGAATTTGAATTCAATAAATATCTGGAATCAAAAGTCTGTGATGGCCAGGAATCCATTGTTGATTGTTGGAAAAACCCATCTGGTTCACTAAGTCCTTTAGGGAAGAAAACTGCTGCCATTACCTGGTCTGGCTTATGTGTGACCCCAGGCTCACAGCAATGTGGTTTACTCTGAACTGCCTGCCGGGATGGGCAATAAATGCTGGTTATCCTGTGACTGTCTCATCCTGTGAATGAGTAGAAAAAATTCAAGAATGAAGGAAGATTGAAATCAGGAAACTGTGGCCCAGTTAGCTTAACAGCTATCCCTGCAAAATACTGTAGTCCATGATTAAGGAAATAGTAGCAGGGCATTTAGAAATTTGGAATAAAAACAGTTAGAGTCAACATTGTTTTATGAAAGGAAATCATGTTTGACTGAATTACTGGAGTCTTTAATAATGTCACAAGCAGGATGGACAAGGAGGAATCAGCAGATGTTGTGCATTTGGATTCCAACTGGCAGTCAATAAGGTGCCACATAAAAGGTTACCGAACAAGAACTTGAATTAGAATGTAAACTGGGTTACTTCTCCTTATTTGCATAATGATTGATGTCACACAACCTACTCAGTTTGCCACGGAAAGCACTTGTTTTCTTCCTACGCAGACAACACAAAATAAAAATATATTTGCAAATTCGACAATGGAAACCTTCAGCAGTGAATGATACTTTTGGAATCCTCCATAGAATTTAACTTGTATAGATAGCTTTTGGTGTACTTACTGTGTCAGCATCACGCTATAATAAAACTGGTGATTCCTGTCGCTTAATAATGCTATAGAGACCAGACATATTGTTAACCCCTTTAATTGTAAAATCATTATTATGCCTATTTATGGGATAGGAAAGAAAATGTGTTACAATTAGGTTATGCATGTGAATTTGTACTCTTCAACATGGAGGGGTGTGCTGCTAATTAGGTTTGACACACACCAGGAACTGGACTGACTTTATACTACAAAATTACTTCTCAAATTTGTTGCATATGTAATTACAATTAATTATGCCATCACAGCACTATCAGTGTCCTCAACCAGATAAAATAGGTGCCACTAACACTAACACCAGGAACTGTGCAATTTATGGAAGTCAGTGTTAAAAAACAGCTTCAACTTGACAACCTTTATCCTTTGTGACAAAGCTCCTTCTTTAACAAGGTTATGATGCCCTTGAGCGGTTTTTTCAGGGAGGTTGTAAAAGACACAGACTCCAAAAAGTTTAAGTTGAAGGGTTTTAGGGCCAGTTTGATTATAGCTAACAGACTTTCAAGTTTTTGGGAAAAAAAACCACTTGTACAATGAAAGGGGAGTAGTCAGTTCTCCCATGCTGATCCTCTCTCTCTCTCTCTCTCTCTCTGGCTTCTCTCCTCTAAGACACTGGATTTGATTTTACTTTCTGTGCCAAGAGGTGTTTATAGGGATTGTTGCAAGTATTGGAAGAGCATCATTACGTTGGGATGATCTGTTGGGTGTTTGTTTAGATTAAATTATTCTGTATTCTGTTCTCTTTTGTTTGTGTTCATTCGGTAATCTTGTAAATAAATTCTGTTTTGTTTAAAGCTAGGTGTTTTGAGTAGCTGCATCTCTCCTGGAATACCTACACATTAACACCTGCTTAAACCAACTAGTAAAGTTAAGGTCTGAGCCACTTTCCTGAAATGTTTTGAGGGGGTCTGGCCTGGTCCATAACACCCTTTAGCCTAGAGCACAACAGTAAAAGGATATACCACAGAAGTTGACCAATCAGCCCTTGGAGAAAGTGAGGACTGCAGATGCTGGATATCAGAGTTCAAAAATGTGTTGCTGGAAAAACACAGCAGGCTAGGCAGCATCCGAGGAGCAGGAGAATCGACGTTTCGGGCATAAACTCCTCGGATGCTGCCTGGCCTGCCGAGTTTTTCCAGCACCACATTTTTCAGCTCCAATCAGACCTTGGAGTCAGCTCCACCAATCAATGAGACTGTGCTGATAAATATCGACTCCACTAACATATACAAATAAAAACAATAAAGTGTAGATGCTGGAAATCTGAATGAAAAACACTGCTGGAGAAATACACCAGGTTTGACAGCATCTGTAGAGAGAAAACAGTTAGCATTTCAAGTTTATTTACCATCCTTCAGAAGACTACCTTGCCTTAATCCTCTTACTCTGGATTCTGATTAAAAATCTATCTGTCTCGGCCTTGAATATATTTAATGACCCAGCATCTAGAGCCTATGAATCTTAAGTTCTCAATAAGATCTTCCCTTGTTCTTCAAACTCCAATGAGTACAAGCCCAAACTACTCAACATCTCCTCATAAGAAAATCCCTCCATAGCTAGAATCAACCGAGTGAACTGTGTCTCACTGCATCCAATGCTAATATATATTTCCTTAGATAAAGGGACCAAAACAATTCATACAATTCCAGTTGTGGTCTGACTTGTGCCCTTGTATAGCTTTAGCAAGACTTCTCTATTTTTATATGTGACTCCCCTTGAGAAAAGTCCAACAGCACATTTGCATTTCATGTTACCCACTGAAAATAGATGCTAGCTTTTTGTGAGTTATGCAGAAGGATCCTCAAATCCCTCTGTGCTGCAGCTTTCCACAGTCTTTTCCCATTTAAATAATATTTACCTTTTCTATTCTTCCTGCCAAAGTGCATAATCTGACATTTTTCCACATTATATACAATCTGTCAAGTTTTTTGCCCTCACTTAACCTAACAATATCTGTCTGCAGATTGTGTCATCTTCACTACTTACCTTTCTGAAGTACAAGAGGACCTTGGATGTTTTGGTACATGAATCACAAAAATGTTAGTATGCAGATACAGCAAGTCATTAGCAATAAATAGAATGTTGTCATTCATTATCAGGAATATAGGTAGTAGGAATGTTTTGCTGCAGTTTTTAAGGGCACTGATGAAATCTCATTTTGAGTACTATGTATGGACTCTTATTGAAAACTCATTTTGAACTTCTTAATTAAGAAAGTAATTATTGCATAAGAAGCAATTCAGAGGAGGTTTACAAGTCTAATTCACATGATGAAGGAATTATCTTATGAGGAATGTTTGAACAGATTAAGTTCGTACTCATTGGAATTTAGAAGAATGAGAGATGATCATATTGAAATTTACAATATCCTAAGAGGATTTGGCAGGTTGGATGCTGAAATGATGTTTCCTCTTTTGCAAGACTTTAGAATTGAGATCCAAATCCTTCTGTAGCCTCCCCGCCTCCTCAATGCTACCTGTCCCTCTACCTAGCTTTGTATCATCTGCAAACTTAGCCAGGCAATGTAAACTATGAAATTTAAAATATGATTTTAAAAATTGTTTTGACTTTGTTAAAACAAAGAGCTTAACAGTGATTTGATAAATATCTTTATTATTATGTATGGATATCATAGACTAGATAAAGACAGAAATTTAAGGCTCTTGTAGTGATTGGAACCAGTTGGATCTTGTTTATTATAACGTCCTTGATCGGGGTTGTTAACCTGTGCCAATCAGGAAAGCCTGGCTTGACCAATATTAACAGGAGATTTGAACACCTGTTGTCTTTCGCTGTGTCTCACACACACATACACACACACACACACATACACATACACATACACATACATACACACACACACACACATACACACAATGGGTGCTGAGACAAAATATAAGCACTACCGCAGTTAGGTGGTAGTGTGGAAGTTAAAAAGAAATTAACAGGCGATTTAGAATCACTTCTGTTCAGGGGATTGACTCTGTGCTGGCTGGGCCACAGGAAAAAATAAAATATTAACAGGAGATTTAGAATCACCTCAGTTCAGGGGAGTGACTTGGAGCTGGCTGGCCACAGTCAGTCTACTATGTACAAATAATTAAATAAAGGGTGACTTGGTGATGGGATACTGGCCTATGTGCAGGTATTTCCGTGGTGATAAGAGTGGGATCAGTACATGACTGAAGAACATTCACTTGCTACAGTCGTTTTGGAGTTGCGGTAAGCATTTCTGGCATCATGACTTTATTTGGGAAGCTTGACCTGTTTGATTCTGCTGTCAAAGACTGGGCCCAATATGTGGAAAGAATGCAATTTTTATTTCTGGAAAATGACACTGGGGCAGATGAAAAGCGATGAGTAATCCTTCTGACTGCTTGTGGACCTGCAGCATTGTCAGGTTATAAGGGGCTTAACTTTGCCAGAGACACTAGACACTAAAACCTTCCAAGAGTTGTTGGAATTGCTTAAGAAATATCATGACACCAAAGCTCCTCTAATTCTAAGACATGATCGGTTTTATTCAGTTAGAGCACCAGGGAGAATCCATATCGGGATTTTTGTTGAAGTGAAGCTGACAGGCAGAGGCATGTGATTTTGGATTAACCCTGAATAAGATGCTGTTTGTTTTGTATGTGGGATTAATGATGTGGCCATGTAAAAGTGCCCAAGTGGACTTCAAATAGGCACTTTTACTGACTTGGTCATTAGAAAATGCAGAAGTGGAGTATGGGAACCATAGGGCATCCCAATGGAAGTGGACAGCCTCACCTCTCTGACTGAGCCCGGGGACACCACTTGAGTGTAGGCAATCACAGAGACTCACACAGGGCATATCCTGAGTAGAGAAACCCTAGGCCAGCCCTCACAGCAGAACCTCACAACAGAGCCGAGCCTTAGCCAAGTGGCTAAAACGTTCTTCAGGATCTGGGTCGGCAAGCCATTGTAGTTGCTGCTAGTATGCGAACTCGAGATTGCAAAGGCTTGACCCGAGTAAGAAAATTTGTAGGCCAGTACCCAGGAGAATGAGCACCCTAGATAGTCTCCAGCACATTGTGGGTTAGAACAAAAAGTGCCATCAGCAAAGCCCCCACATTGGTAGGCAAGGCTGGGTAAACCCTGGACTCAGTTACATGTTGGGGAGTCCAGAACTAGAGGGCATAGGTTTAGGGTGAGAGGGGAAAGATATAAAAGAGACTTAAGGGGCAACTTTTTCACAGAGGGTGGTACGTGTATGGAATGAGCTGCCAGAGGAAGTGGTGGAGGCTGGTACAATTGCAATATTTAAGAGGCATTTGGATGGGTATATGAATAGGAAGGGTTTGGAGGGCTATGGGCCAGGTGCTGGCAGGTAGGACTAGATTGGGTTGGGATATCTGATTGGCATGGACAGGTTGGACCAAAGGGTCTGTTTCCATGCTGTACATCTCTATGACTCTACGAACTATGTTGGTCCTTTCATGGGATCAATGTTCTTGGTCATTGTGCTTGCCTATTTAATGTGATTGGATGTGCATAACATTTTTCAGCAAACTCGAATGACAATTGAGAAGCTGCAAGCATCATTTGCGATACATGGACTCCCGGAACATTTGGTCACGGACAATGGGATGTCATTTACCAGCAGGGAATTTGAGTACTTCCTCAAGTCAAATGGCATTCGGAACAGAAGGACAGCACCATACCATCCATTGTCTAATGATCTGATGGAAAGAGTGATCTGAATGTTGAAGACAGTCTTAAAGAAGCAGTGTACAGCAACACTCGATATCAAACTGCCCTGATTTTTGTTCAATTATGGGACCACCCCATAAGTAACACCAAGGATAGCTCCAGCAGAATTGCTGATGTGGACAAGACTCTGCACCAGGTTAAGCCTGACCTTCCCGGATCAGGGGTGGGATGGAGGGTGAAACAGCAGCAGGAATACCAATGCTGGCCACATGCCTCCTCTAAGCACAAGAGACAATTTAATTCAGGGACAAAATTTGGTTCCAGAGCCATGGAACTGGCCCTGTATGGGTACAAGACAAGGTTGCCATGAGGTCAGGTCCCATGACTTAAGTTCAGGCAAGTGACGTGATTCTAAATAAACATGTGGATCATCTGAAAGCTGTTACCTCGCAAACAGAGCTGAAGCGAAACATACCTGGCACCTCAGAACAGTGAGAAGGCCTGTTGGAAACCACACCTAATGTGAAGAAACCTGAGTCCAAGATGGATGCAGCCTCGATACCATTACTGCCAGAAGAAAAGGAGGAAACTCTCCTGAGACAGTCTTGATACAAGAGGTGAGCTACAGTCCGGTGTCAGAGTTCGAATCTGAGGAACCAGAACTTGGGGCAAAAATGTTGCAGGAAAGCTAGAAAAGAAAGAGCAGGTGGACATCCCTGGACTTAGCAGGGGGAAGGGGTTTGTAGGGATTGCAGCCCAAGTAGATCTTGTTCACTATGAGAACCTTGATTGACATTGTTAACCTGGGCCAATCAGGAAGCCCCAGCCGATGGGATCCCTCCTCCATATGACGAAAGGAAATGCATGGTTGTACCAGCAGTCTTGAAGATATAAGTTTGCTCTCCTTGGTCGTCTTATTCATGAATCTGGCTGTAAATAACAAGCAGCCACAGCCACTCTGGAAGAAAAGCATAAAGAAAAAGTTAAGCATCACTATGAGAAAAAGAAAATTTTAAAACTGAAAAAAATAGCTGAGAAGAATGTTGAAAACCAAATAGCCAAGTCCACTGTAGTACTGAAACAATATAGTGTCCTTGTTTAATATTTTCACTCAGACATTGGCAATAAAAGCTGCATAAAATAAAAATTATACATAAACAGGGGATTTAGAATTTTTTCAGGGGACTGACTCTGAACTGGATGGCCACAGCCAGTGTACTGTGTACAAATAAATAAAGGTGATTTGGTGATGGGACACTGACCACAGTGCAGTTATTTCAGGTCGAGAACAAGGGAGGGTATATGCAAGCTGTCCCTGTGTTACAGGATTGCATGTGTAAGTACGAATATTCTTAACTTGAACATTCATAAATCTGGGACCTTCCATGTATGATTAAATGTAAGAGATTTAGGGCAGTCAGTCGGAGAAATGTCTTGACTCAAGAATATTGAAATTATGAATGTTTTTGTGATTAAAACAGGATGCTATAAACATTTAAGAAGTTTAGTGGTTGAAGAAATAAGAGACAAGGGGATGTGGGATCAAGAGAATAGGGAAAGTGTAGGATTAGGACATGGATTGGTTGAGTCAAAAGTATAATTTCAAGTGTACCTATATATCATATTGGGAAATGCCTTGGGACTTCTCCAATTGCACCTGTAACTTTAGAAACACTACCCTTTCCAAACATCTTGCAAAGTTACAATGGTGGTGCAGGAGAGGCCTTGAGAAAAATGAAACACTATATTATGTTCAGTTTCATGTGTAGCAGTTCCATGATGACTGTTCACTAAACTATGTGGGCGGCATGGTGGCATAGTGGTTAGCACTGTTGCCTCACAGCGCCAGAGACCTGGGTTCAATTCCCGCCTCAGGCGACTGAATGTGTGGAGTTTGCACGTTCTCCCCGTGTCTGCATGGGTTTCCTCCGGGTGCTCCGGTTTCCTCCCACAGTCCAAAGATGTGCAGGGTCAGGTGAATTGGCCATACTAAATTGCCCGTAGTGTTAGGTAAGGAGTAAATGTAGGGGTACGGGTGGGTTTCGCTTCGGCGGGTCGGTGTGGACTTGTTGGGCCGAAGGGCCTGTTTCCACACTGTAATCTAATCTAATCTAAACAGTTCTAATAAATAAAATAAGGAACTTGCATTGACGTAGTGTCTTTGTAACCACAGGTCACTCCAGAGCACTTCAATTAAGAAGATTGATTGCTGACTGCCCCAAATCTCTTACTTTAATCATTTACAGAGGTCCCAGATTTATGAATATCCAAGATAAGGATGCTCATATTTACAAATGTAATCCCGCAACCCAGGGACTACTTGTGTATACGCTGCCCTGTTCAAGACCCTTCAATTTTTCTCTCTATTTAGTCTGCCACATCCATTCATAATAATCACATAAAGCTCACCAGAGCCTTTCATGAGATACATCAAAAGAAGATTTCAGAGGAGCTGAGTTAGGCAATAAAGTCAACTTTGCAACAAATTTAAAACATACTTTGCATCAGAAATTGTGTAATGTGACTGGTGAATAATAAAATTTACTCTTAAAAATGTGTCAGTCTTATTTATGCAATCTGTCAGCAACCATAGAGAAAAATGAATTTGGAATTTCAAGAATAATATTTCTTCAGAAGTCTTTGCTAAAATGCTTCCCTGTACTACACTATCATGCATTTATATTATGCATTTAATGTAGTAAAACATCTGATGGCACTTCATTGATGCAAATATAAAACAAAGTTTGATACAGAGATTTACATGGAACGATGTCTTAAGACTTGATTAAAAGTTTGCTCAGTGGGGTACATTTCGAGTGTCTTAGGGTAAATAAAAAAGGTAGAGAGGAATCCTAGAACGTAAGGCCCTGACAGGTAATAAAGGTGCCTCTTACTACTCTAGAGGAGTAATGAAGTGAAGAAAACAGGGGGTGAACATGAGATTGGAATTAGAGAAATACAAAGGTCTCAGAAGCTTGTAGGGATGGAGAGAAGGAAGATTGAAAGGATTTGAAAACAAGTACGAGAAGTTTGAAATTAGAAGTACTGGGCTCAGAGCCAATGTAGGTCAGCAAGCACAAGGATGATGGGTGAACTGGGTTTATTGAGATGCTGAATAAATACCAAAAGAAGTGTCGCGTTAAACTAACTTTGCAGGGGCTGAGTTTCGGAGAGAAGGTTTAGCATGGGAGGATGAACAGCCAAGCTGACTATAATGGGAAGAATTAATGAGGGAGTCAGGCGGGCATCGAAATGATATGCTAGTTAAGGCACAAGGGAGTTTAGCAAAGGTTGGATGGGGTTGGGGTTTATTTTAATGGTAAGGGTCTAGCAGACAAAGCAGATGAGTTGAGAGCATAAATTAAAACATTCATTGAATCATAGAATCCCTACAGTGTGGAAGTAGGCCATTCGGGCCATCAAGTCCACTGAACATCCCACCCAGATCCACACCCACTACCCAATCCCTGTAACCCTGCATTTCCCATGGCCAATCCACCCTAACCTGCACACCTTTGGACTGGGGGAAGAAACCAGAGCAGCCAGAGGAAGCCCATACAGACACAGGGAGAATATGGAGATTGGATGTGGTAGAAATGCACAGCTTAGATCTGATTCATTGTGGGATTGCTTAGCCCTGTCTGTAATATGCTGCTTATTCTGCGTGCAAGTAGTCCTTTTTGGTAGCTTCACCAGGTTGACACCTCATCTTTAGGTATGCCAGGTGCTCTCTTGCACACTCCATTGAACCAGGGTTGATCCCCTGGTTTGATGGTAATGGCTGAGTGGGGGATATGTCAGGCCATGAGGTTACAGATTGTACTGGAGTATAATTCTGCTGCTGTTGATGGTCCACAGTGCCTCATGGATGCCCAGACTTGAGTTGCTAGATCTGTTCACAGTCTGTCCCGTTTAGCACAGTGATAGTGCTACACAACATGATGGAGGTTATTCCTAATGTGAAGGCGGGACTTTGTCTCCACAAGGACAGTGCAGTGGTCACTCTTACCAATACTGTCATGGGCAGATGTTGCTGTCACTGACACACATTGAGAGTAGGGCAGGATTGGCATCTCAATAATCCAGGATCGAAGGTCTTCAGATGAGACAGAGAAGAAAGTAAAAGAGGAGGAGAGTTACAGTTTTAGCAGGGCATCAATTGCAGCAATAAAGAGAGAATATCTTAGAAGGCTTCTCAAATAAAACTGTATGGGTAGAACTTAAAAACTGAAAAGGAGCAATACAGTTGCTGGGAATATACTATCAGCCACCACAACATTCTCAGAGAAATAGAAGAGCAGATTTGTCGGCAAATTTAAGAGAACTGTAAAAAATAATAGGGTAATTAAAGTAGGTAATTACCTACTGTGGTCGTCATAGTGTGAAAGATTTAGAAGAGCAGAATTCTTAAAATTCATCCAGGATGGATTTTTAAGCCAATATGTAGAAACCTTTCAAGAGAGGAGGCAGGCCTGGGACTTAATTTAGGGTAACGAAGGTGTAGTGATTGTAGCCAGGTGGGCCTCATATAATATGAGTTCCCTGATTGGGGCAGTTGATCTGGTCTAATCAGGGAGGCCTGACTGAGTATAAGACATCTTCACTCTGAGAGCTGGTTCTGAGGGAGCTGGATCAGTGACAAGGACTCACCACGTAAAAACAAAGGGTGACTTGATGTTGGGATACCAATCTCTGTGGAGTTATTTCAATGGTGACAAGAGAAAAGTGCTCATAAGAATTGTTTTTGAATTCAGGGTAAGCATTTCTGGCATAATGCATATTTGGATAGCTTGACTCCTTCAATCCTGCCATTGAAGTCTGGCCCACTATGCAGAAAGAATGTGTTATTTTTTCCAGGCAAATGACACTGGAGCAGACGAAGTGAAAAGAGTAACTCTCCTGACAACACATGGACCTGCAGCTTTTTCGATTATTAGCACCTAACTTTCCCTGAGACAGCAGATATTGAAATCTTTCATGAGTTGATGGATTTATTCCAACCTAAGTCTTCTCTAATTCAGAGATGCTGTCAAGTTTACTTAGCAATTCAAGAACCAAGGAAATTTGTATCGAGATATTTGACTAAGTTAAAACTACTGCTAGAGTCATGGACTTTAGTTTAACTGTTATTGAGATGCAGAGAGACTGTTTGATATGTGGGATTAATGATGTAAGCATGCAAAAGTACGTACTAGCTGAAGCCCAAATGAACTTCAACAGGTACTGCAACTAGCTCTCTAATTGGAAAATGTGGCAAATGGATCATATGAGTTGCAGGGTATTCCAATGGAAGTTGACACTGTCCCCAGTCTGACTGAGCTTGAGGATCACCACTTGGGTGAAGCAAATTCCTTGACTTCACTCAGGACATATCCTGAACAGAGGGACTCCAGGTCAGCCCACAGCAAAACGCCAAAACAAAGCCAAGTCTTGGCCAAACAATTAAAATTTTCTTCAGGATCCAGCCAGGCAAGCCATTGTAGTTGCTGCCCATATGCGGACTTGAGACAGCAAAAGAATCCTACTACACCTGAGAGAACTCATGTGCCTGTATCTATGAGAATGCACACCCTGGAAAGTCACCCTACATGTTGCTTGGAACAGTTACATTGCTTAGCAACAATTGCTTAGAACCAATCAAAATAACATTTGGTTAAATAACCATCTAGTTTTAATGAGGTTGATACCAGTGCAGCAGTTTCAGTGATTGCATAAACAGTCTTCAACAAAATTCAAGTGTCTGTCTAACTACACCGACAATATTGAAGATGCAGAGCCTTGCCTTCCTTAGTGCTACACAAGGTTTTATGTTCCAAGGTGTGCAGCGAGCAGCTACTGTTGGTGTTGATGATGCACTATGTAGTCATGAATGCTTGGGACTGGATTTAGCAGTTCATACATTAGATAAATATCTAAGATTCACATTGCATCTAGTGCTTGAAGGTGCAATGATGTTGCTGAACCTTTGAAGGACCTCACATCACTCAAAAATGAAACCCCCTATTCCTTGGAATGAAGCATTTACCCTGTCCATTCCAGGTCTGATGGCAGCCATTTGTAGTTCCGTTGTACTTGTTATTTGCAGCATGATAGAAGGAAACAGCTGTCATGCTTCATGTAGTGAGTCTCAGCCTCAGCCTCTTACTCTTGGTACACATTCTCCTCCTGGTAGTCCACAACCCTATTGGCTTTGAACTTGCCATCTAAACTATCTAACGTTTGATCTCCTCACTTTACTATTAGCCCCAGGTATATTGAATCAACAGGCCTTGCCTTGCTTTTTTGCACTTTGGTCCCTCAACCAGAGCTTACAGGCTCCCAGTTCTGTGTTGTCTTCCTGTTTAGCGCAAACATAAGGGATAGTCGTCCACTGTTTGCCCATTGTGGCTGGGTTCTTGCTTGTTCTGAAACCTGCTACTTCCCAATGTGCTATTTACAAACCCCATAATTGAGGTCCTCAACATCTGTCCAGCATAATAATACCCATCCCTTTTGACTTTTAGTGGACAGGATTAACATGCCTGTGTTGTAGCTGTCTGACTCACTGTGACTCCTACACTGGTTGCACAGGAACCATAGGGCACTCCCTAACTGTAAAGGTATAGAACCTTTGGTGGAGAAATATGGCTTTTTGCTCTCAATGTTTAGAAAGTTCTCACTGGCCATTAAGTTCAACTTTCCCAAATCTCTCTGTATTGCCTATGTTAACTAGGGACTGGAAGATTCTGCCCAGCAAGTCTGACAGAATCTGTGAAGAAAGAAACTGAGTTAATATAGAACAGTACAGCAGACCACGATGCCATTCTAAACTAATCCCATCTGTCTGCACATGGCCCATATCCTTCATTCCCAGCCTTTTCATGTGTTTGTCAAGGTCCTCTTGAACTTTACGAACATATCTGCTTCTACCAGCTCTGCTAGCAGCACGTTCCAAGAACCTACCACCCTCTGTGTAAAAAAAAATGTCCTCGCATAGCTAGTTTAAACTCTCACCTTATGCTACACTCTCTTTCCATTCTAGGAGAAAGACTCCAACTATCCACCCTATTCATGCCTCTAATAATTTCATATGCTTCTATCAGGTCACCCTTCAACCTCCTCTGCTCCAGTGAAAACAACCCAAGTTTGTCCAACCTCTCCTCCAATGCTAATACACTCCAAACCAGGCAACATCCTGGTAACCCCTCTCCAAGGCCTCCACATCTTTCCTATAGCATGGCGACTAAAACTGCACACAATACTCAAAATGTGGCCTAATTAAAGTTTTATAAAGCTGCAGTATACCTTGCCAATTTTTATACATCATAGCTTGACTAATGAAGATATGCCATATACTTTCTTTACGACCTTATCCACTTCGCCACTATTTGCAGGGAGCTATGAATATTGTACCCCAAGATTCTCTTGTGTATCAATGCTCTTAAAGGTCCTTCCATTTACTGTATACTTTCCTCTTGTATTTGACCTCCCAAAAAGCGTTATCTCACATTTGTCCAGATTAAACTTCATCTGCCAATTCTTTGCCAAACTTTCCAACTTTTTAGAAGGAGGAAGGCAATAAAATATATAAATAAGACACACTGGTCTCACTCATTTTGTTGAGCAGCTCCAGCACACCGTGCACTTCCATTTTAAAGTGTTTTGTGACTGGTTTCTCCTCATCTACTAGTTTCTCCTCATCTACTGGTTTGTCGTCATCTTGCCCAACACTAACTTACCCTGAAAACACGATGATGCACAAATTCTGATGTGTTTAAGAAAACTATGAGTCTTCTACAGAACCCAACACAATTATATATTCATTGACAACATTTTACTTTTAATAAACTTCAAATTTCCAAAAGGGGTCATACCTTCTGACAATAGACTTTATTCTCATGAAGTAATTATACTTGTTCTGGAACATTGTTGTAAATGTCACACTGCACTGAGGACATCTAGTGGACCAAACTCAAATCAAGCATGGATAGAACATAGAACATAGAACAATACAGCGCAGAACAGGCCCTTCGGCCCTCGATGTTGCACCGAGCTGTGAATTAATCTAAGCTCATCCTCCTACACTATCCCATCATCATCCATGTGCTTATCTAAGGATTGTTTAAATCTCCCTAATGTAGCTGAGTTAACTACACTGGCAGGCAGGGCATTCCACACCCTTACCACTCTCTGAGTAAAGAACCTGTCTCTGACATCTGTCTTAAATCTATCACCCCTCAATTTGTAGTTATGCCCCCTCATACAAACTGACGTCATGTCCTAGGAAAAAGACTTTCACTGTCCAACCTATCTAATCCTCTGATCATCTTGTATGTCTCTATCAAATCCCCCCTTAGCCTTCTTCGCTCCAATGAGAACAGACCCAAGTCTCTTAGCCTTTCCTCATAAGACCTTCCCCCCAGACCAGGCAACATCCTGGTAAATCTCCTCTGCATCTTTTCCAATGCTTCCACATCCTTCTGTAATGGGGACCAGAACTGTACACAATATTCCACGTGTGGCCTCACCAGCGTTTTGTATAGTTGCAGCATGATGTTGTGGCTCCGGAACTCAGTCCCTCTACCAATGAAACCTAACACACCGTATGCCTTCTTAACAGCACTATCAATCTGGGTGGCATCTTTCAGGGATCTATGCACATGGACTCCAAGATCCCTCTGCACATTCACGCTACCAAGAATCTTTCCATTGACCCAGTACTCTGCCTTCCTGTTATTCTTCCCAAAGTGCATCACCTCACATTTAGCTGCATTGAACTCCATTTGCCACCTCAGCCCAATCCTGCAGTTTATCCAAGTCCTCCTGCAACCTGTAGCGTTCTTCCACACTGTCCACTACTCCATCGACTTTAGTGTCATCTGCAAACTTACTAACTAACCCATCCACCTATGCCTGTGTCCAAGTCATTTATAAAAATGACAAACAGCAGTAGTCCCAAAACAGATCCTTGTGGCACACCACTAGTAACCAGACTCCAGGCTGAATATTTTCCATCAACCACCACTTACTGCCTTCTTTCAGAAAGCCAATTTCTAATCAAAACTGCTAAATCTCCCTCAATCCCATGCCTCTGCATTTTCTCCAACAGCCTGCCATGTGGAACCTTATCAAAGGCTTTACTGAAGTCCATGTACACCACATCAACTGCCCTACCCTCATCTACATGCTTGGTCACCTTCTCAAAAAAACCCAATGAGGTTTGTGAGACACGACCTGCCCTTGACAAAACCATGTTGACTATCTGAAATCAAATTGTTGCTTGCCAGATGATTCTAAATTGTATCTCTTATAATCCTTTCCAAAACATTTCCTACAACAGACGTAAGGCTCACTTGTCTATAATTACCTGGGTCATCTCTATTGCCCTTCTTGAACAGGGGCACAACATTTGCAATCCTCCAGTCCTCTGGTACCAAACTGTAGACAATGATGACTCAAAAATCAAAGCTAAAGGCTCCACCATCTCCTCCCTAGCTTCCTAGAGAATCCTCGGATAAATCCCATCTGGCCCAGGGGACTTGTCTATTCTCACTCCTTCTAGAATTGATAACACCTCTTCCCTAATAACCTCGATCCTTTCTAGTCTAATATCTCGTATCTCATTCTTCTCCTCTACAATATTCTCCTTTTCCTGAGTGAAAACCGATGAGAAATATTTGTTTATCACCTCTCTGATCTCCACAGGGTCCACACACAATTTCCCACTTCTGTCTTTGACTGGCCATATTTGTACCCTCGTCATCCTTTTATTCCTCACATACCTATAGAAAGCTTTAGGGTTATTCTTTATTATATTTGCTAATGTCCTTTCTTTGCTCTCCTTAACTCTCTCCTTAAATCCTTCCTAGCTAATCTGTAACTCTCCAATGCCTCATCTTGTCTCATCATCACATAAGCCTCCTTCTTCCACTTAACAAGAGATACAATTTCTGTAGTAAACCAATTCTACTATGACCCCTTCCCAAGTGGACAATTTATGTATTGTTTCAAAAAACCTTCCTGGACACACCTAATAAATTCTCCCCCATCCAAGCCCTTGGCACTAATGTAAATACTTGGAAGTGCATGGTAGCTTTGTCAAGGGAAGATCATACCTGACAAATCCTTTGGAATTCTTTGAGAAGGTAATGAGCAAGCTGGACAAAAGAGAGCTACAGTACATAACTACCTGTATTTGTATTTCCAAGGTGCTGCACAGAGGGCTTCTAAATAAGAAAGACAAACTACTGGCATGAATAGAGAATCGGTTGACTGGGAGAAGGCAGAGAATAGAGAATAGATCTTTTTCAGGATGGCTGCCAGTGACTAGTGGAGTTCTGCAGGGATCAGTGTTGGGACCACAACTATTCACAGTATACATTAACTAATATGTTTGTGGTTCACTAGAATCATAAATAGAACATGGGGTGGAGGGAAAACTTGAACAGGGAATACTTTATTGTCAGTTGCTCAGCTTCACAGTTGATTCTTAGACTATCCCCTAGCTCTCCCTCTGGGTCACTTCCCCCTTTGTTTCAATACTCACCTTAACAACATATAGAAACCCAATAATTAGGACTTTTATGGAGACAATGTACCTAACATACGTACATCATCAGGAATATTTACAAAAGACAGCACGGAAAAGAAAATGACTTTTCGGGTGGTCTACATCGAAATGTCTCTCAGGGACAGTGATTCCTCAAAACCGTCTCAGGAACCTTTTCTGGTGTAGCCTCCTGGGCTTTTGAAAGCTCTTGTTGTTCCGCCAATACGTCCCTCTCTGATTGGCTGGCATTGCTGGTTTTCCTTCATGGGTATAATAGCTTGGTGAGCACCATGGATCCCATCTGGACCAGCTCGGTATTCCGAGAGATTTCCTCCCAGTTGGTAATGTGTGATGATCAGCCCGTCCATGTTTCTGCTCAAGACCAGTCTGAACCAAATATGACAACAATCTTGTTTGAGCCATCACCACCACTGGAATCCATTTTGCCCAGGCAAAGAATCCCAGGTCAACACTATCTGTCCTTTCTGCACTTCTGACCATCCGTCTGTCTTGATCTTGCTCTCCCCTATCTGGTCTCTTCCGGCCAGAGTAAGTCAAACATGGTACTCAGCTGGAGGTTAAACACTAAAGATGCTGGAGAGGACTGGGTTGGCACCTGTGGTGTGTTTCCTATACATGCTGAGGAACTTACTGAGTCAGTGTCTCATGAACCCTCCCCTTGTGAGGCATTTAGGTCTGGCTTTAAGGTTTGTACAGATCACTGCTCCTGGCCATTTGTTGCAGGGTCATTCATAGCTGATCTCAGATGCCTGCCTCTGTGACCTTCCAGCTACTCTTTGAACTCTTGTGCCACAAACTGGACTGTTGCCACTCACGACTTGTTCAGAGTTAATGAACCTGGCAAATATTTCATTCAGTTGGTCTATCGTTGTTGACAATGACTTCATGTCCAATGCCTTGAACCACGTAAAATGGGCATCCATAACCATTAGTAACATCCACTCCTCGAAATTGGTATGACCTCAGTGATTGAGGTCATTTCCATTGGTGAAAGGGTAAACAACAGCTGCACCATTCTTACTAATAGACAGGATTCGCATAATTCTGCTTTCTCCTTAATCGGTGTCCAAATTCAGCCACAAGAGGTAGATATGAGCTATTTCTCCTCATTTGCACCACGCCTGGGTGCCCTTGGTGCACATGTTCCAACACTTTTCCTCTTAACAAGAGAGGAGTAACAATACTCATTCCCCACGTTAAACACCGATCTGATACAGACAACTCCAACCTCCTGGCCAGGTAAGGGTGTAATTCTGGGCAGTTTCTATGACAAGTCCTTCCTCTCAGGACCAAGTCCACCACTAAGCTCAAAACTGGATCATTCTGGGTAGCATTCCACACCTGACTGCTGATGCTGGCACCTTATCTTTCTGGGAAAAGTACATGATTTTCAGGTTCCAGTCAGGAACACCTTCATATCCCGATTCAGGTAACCTTGAAGAAGCATCTGCATTGTCAAGCTTCACCGCCTGTCACTCTGAGTAAGCTGACAGAGTCAGCAGGTATGCTGCCACCACTATTGATGATATTCCTATATGTGGATCATAAGTGAAAGTTGGTAGCCTGTGATCTGTCAATACCATGAACTGCCTGATGAAAAGGAAATGGGTGAACCTCTTAACACCGAACATGATGCCCAATCCTTCCTTTTTCAATTGGACATAATTCTTCTCCATCTTCACAAATGACTTTGAAGCAAATGCAAGGGGCCTTTACTCTCCATTTTGCAAGCTGTGTGCCTATACAGTCTCAAGCTCATAAGGAGAGATGTCATAAGGCCAACTGCAGCAGCAAATTTGGGTTGAAATGAGTCAACAATTTGGGTTGAAATAAGCCTCCTCACAATTTGAGGTGCAGGTCTCTGGCACAGAGTCTGTCCCTGTTGTACAGAAGGGAAGGAGGGAAAGGAGGAGAGTGTTAGTCTTTGGGGACTCAATAATTAAAGGGTTAGATGGAAGGTTTGTTGGGAATGAAAGAGACTCGTGATTTGGTGTGTTACCGCCCAGGTGCCAGGGTCGGTGATGTCTCGGATCGTATCTTTAGGCTCCTGAAGTGACAGGGTGACCAGCCCCAAGTCGTGGTCCATGTAGGTACCAAAGACATAGGTAGAAAGAGGGATAGGGATGTAAGGCAGGATTTCAGGGAGCTAGGGTGGAGGCTGAGAGCTCGAACAAACTGAGTCGTTATCTCTGGTTTGTTACCTGTGTCACGTGATAGCGAGGCGAAGAATAGGGAGAGATATCAGCTGAACATGTGGCTGCAAGGATGGTGCAGGAGGGAGGGTTTCAAGTTCTTGGATAATTGGGTCTCATTCTGGGGAAGGTGGGACCTTTACAAACAGGATGGTCTTCACTTGAACCAGAGGGATACTAATATCCTGGGAGGGAAATTTACTGGTGCTATTCGGCTGGGTTTAAACTAGCTCAGCAGGGGGATGGGAACCGGAGATGTAGTTCCAGTGCACAGGAGGATGAGAGTAGGGAGGGCATGGACAGGATTTCAGGGTCACAGGAATGTGCTGGTAGACAGCAAGCTGGTTTGAAGTGTGTCTACTTCAACGCCAGGAGTATCCGGAATAAAGTAGGTGAGCTTGCAGCATGGATAGGTACCTGGGACTTCGATGTTGTGGCCATTTCGGATGTTGCAAGTTCCAAGGTTTCGTTCTTTCATTAAGAACAGGGAAGGTGGTAAAAGAGGGGGAGGTGTGGCCTTGTTGGTCAAGGTCAGTATAACAGTGGCTGAAAGAACGTTTGATGAGAACTCGTCTACTGAGGTAGAGTGGGCTGAGGTTAGAAACAGACGAGGAGAGATCACACTGCTTGGAGTTTTTATAGGCATCTGCAGAATTCCAGGCACATGAAGGAGAGGATCGGCAAAATGATTCAGGGTAGGAGTGAAAAGAACAGGGTGTCATTATAGGGGACTTGGTGATGAATGAGGCCAGGTGTTTGATTTAGTAGTAGGTGAGCATTTTGGGGAGAGTGACCATAATTTGGTTTTGTTTAGCTGAGAGATGGAAAGGGATAGATACATGCAACAGGTCAAGGGCTATCGATGGGGAAAGGGCAATTATAATGCAATTAGGCAAGACTTAGGATGCATAGAATGGTGTAGCAAAATGCAGGGGATGGGGACAATTGAAATGTGGTTTAAGGAACAGATATTGTGTGTCCTTGATACGTATGTCCCTGTCAGGCAGGGAGAAAGTGAAAAGGTAAGGGAACTGTGCTTTACTACAGAAGTTACATCTCATGTTTAGCGGAAGAAGGAGGCTTATGTGACGTTCAGACAAGATGGTTCAGATGAGGCGATGGAGAGTTGCAGATCAGCTAGGAAGGATTTAAAGAAAGAGTTAAGAAGAGCAAGGAGAGAACATGAGCAGTCTTTAGCAAATAGAATAAAGGAGAACCCTAAAGCTTTCTTTATGTGAGGAATAAAAGGATGACTAGGGTACAAATAGGGCCAATCAAAGACAGAAGTGGGAAGTTGTGTGTGGACCCTGTGGAGATCAGAGAGGTGATAAACAAATATTTCTCATCGGTTTTCACTCAGGAAAAGGAGAATATTGCAGAGGAGAAGAATGAGATATGAGATATTAGACTAGAAAGGATCGAGATTAGTAGGGAAGAGGTGTTATCAATTCTAAAAGGAGTGAGAGTAGACAAGTCCCCTGGTCTGGATGGGATTTATCCGAGGATTTTCTGGGAAGCTAGGGAGGAGATGATGGAGACTTTGGCTTTGATCTTTGAGTTGTCATTGTCTACAGTTTAGTACCAGAGGACTGGAGGATTGCAAATGTTGTGCCCTTGTTCAAGAAAGGCAGTAGAGATGACCCAGGTAATTATAGACCAGTGAGCCTTACATCTGTTGTAGGAAATGTTTTGGAAAGGATTATAAGAGATACAATTTAGAATCATCTAGCAAGCAACAATTTGATTGCAGTTAGCCAACATGGTTTCGTCAAGGGCAGGTCATGTCTCACAAACCTCACTGAGTTTTTTTGAGAAGGTAACCGAGCATGTAGATGAGGGTAGGGCAGTTGACATGGTGTACATGGACTTCAGTAAAGTCTTTGATAAGGTTCCACATGGCAGGCTGTTAGAGAAAACGCAGAGGGATTGAGGGGCCCTGACAGATATCTTTGTGGCATCCTTAAACACAGGTGAGGTGCCAGAGGACTGGAGAGTTGCTCATGTTGTCCCCCTGTACAAAAAGGGTAGTAGGGATATTCCAGGTAACTACAGACCAGTGAGCCTTACATCAATTGTAGGAAAGTTGCTGGAGAAGGTACTGAGAGATAGGATCTATTTATATTTAGAAAAGAATGGCCTTATCAGTGACAGGCAACATGGTTTTGTGCGGGGGAGATCGTTCCTTACCAACCTAATAGAGTTCTTCGAAGAAGTGACCAAGTTGATAGATGAAGGAAGGGTTGTTGATGTCATATACATGGCGTTTGGTAAGGCGTTTGATAAAATTCCACATGGTAGACTAATGGAGAAAGTGAAGTCACATGGTGTGCAGGGTGTTCTAGCTAGGTGGATAAAGAACTGGTTGAGCAACAGGAGACAGAGAGTAGTAGTTGAAGGGAGTTTCTCGAAATGGAGAAAGGTGACCAGTGGTGTTCCATAGGGGTCAGTGTTGGGGCCACTGTTGTTTGTAATATACATAAATGATCTGGAAGAGGGCACTATTTTGGTATGATCAGCAAGTTTACAGATGATACGAAGATTGGTGGAGTAGCAGAAAGCATAAGGGACTGTCAGAGATTACAGGAGGATATAGATAGATTGAAGAGTTGGGTGGAAAAGTGGCAGATGGATTTCTATCCAGACAAATGTGAGGTGATGTGTTCAGGAAGACTAACTCTCGAGTGAATTATACAATGAATGGAAGAGCCTTGGGAAAAGTAGATGGGCAGAGAGATCTGGGAGTTCAGGTCCATTGTACCCTGAAGGTTGCTGCACAGGTGGATAGAGTGGTCAAGAAGGCATATCGTATGCTTACCTTCATTGGACAGGGTATTGAGTATAAGAGCTGGCAGGTCATGTTAAAATTGTACAAGACATTGGTTTGGCCGCATTTGGAATACTATGTACAGTTCTGGGCGCCACATTACCAAAAGGATGTGGATGCTTTGGAGAGGGTGCAGCGAAGGTTTACGAGGATGTTGCCTTTTATGGAAGGTGCTAGCTATGAAAAAAGGTTGAGTAGGTTAGGTCTATTTTCATTAGAAAAAAGGAGATTGAGGGGGGACCTGATTGAGGTTTGCAAAATCATGAAAGGTATGGACAGGGTGGATAGAGACAAGCTTTTTCCCAGGGTGAAGGATTCAATAACGAGAGGTCACGCTTTCAAGGTGGGAGGTAGAAGGTTTAAGGGGGATACATGTGGCAAATACTTCACACAGAGGGTGGTGGGCATTTGGAACGCGTTGCCAGCAAAGGTGGTAGAGGCAGGCACGGTAGATTCATTTAAGATGTGTCTGGACAGATGCATGAGTAGGTGGGGAGCAGAGGGGTACAGATGCTTAGGAACTGACCGACAGGTTTAGACAGTAGATTTGGATTGGCTCAGGCTTGGAGGGCCGAAGGGCCTGTTCCTGGGCTGTAAATTTTCTTAGCAGTTTGGATTAGAAACTGACTTTCTGTAAGAAGGCAGTGAGCGGTGGTTGATGGAAAACATTCAGTCTGGAGTCCAGTTACTAGTGGTGTGCCACAAGGATCTGTTTTAGGACCACTGCTGTTTGTCATTTTTATAAATGACTTGGACACAGGCATAGATGGATGGGTTTGTAAGTTTGCAGATGACACTAAAGTCAGTGGAGTAGTGGATAGTGTGGAAGAATGTTGCAGGTTGCAGGGGGACTTGGATAAACGGCAGAATTGGGCTGAGGTGGCAAATGGAGTTCAATGCAGATAAATGTGAGGTGATGCACTTTGGGAAGAATAACAGGAAGGCAGAGTACTGGGTCAATGGAAAGATTCCTGGTAGTGTGGATGTGCAGAGGGATCTTGGAGTCCATGTGCATAGATCCTTGAAAGTTGCCAGCCATGTGAATAGTGCTGTTAAGAAGGCATACGTTGTGTTAGGTTTTATTGGTAGAGAGATTGAGTTCCAGAGCCATAGAGTCATAGAGATGTACAGCATGGAACCAGACCCTTCAGTCTAACGCATCCATACCGACCAGATATCTCAACCCAATCTAGTCCCACCTGCCAGCACCCAGCCCATATCCCTCCAAACCCTTCATATTTATATACCCATTCCTTTTAAACGTTGCAATTGTACCAGCCTCCACCACTTCCTCTGGCAGCTCATTCCATACATGTACCACCCTCTGTGTGAAAAGGTTGCCCCTTAGGTCTCTCTTATGTCTTTCCCCTCTCACCCTAAATCTATGCCCTCTAATTCTGGACTCCCCGACCCCAGGGAGAAGACTTTGCCTATTTACCCTATCCATGCCCCTCATTATTTTGTAAACCTCTATAAGGTCGCCCTTCAGCCTCTGATGCTCCAAAGAAAACAGCCCCAGCTTGTTCAGCCTCTCCCTGTAGCTCAAATCCTCCAATCCTAACAACATCCTTGTAAATCTTTTCTGAACCCTTTCAAGTTTCACAACATCTTTCCGATAGGAAGGCGACCAGAATTGCACGCAATATTCCAACAGTGGCCTAACCAATGTCCTGTACAACTGCAACATGACCTCCCAACTTCTGTACTCAATACTCTTGACCAATAAAGGAAAGCATACCAAACAGCTTCTTCAGTATCCTATCTACCTGCCACACCATTTTCAAGGAGCTATGAACCTCCACTCCAAGGTCTCTTTGTTCAGCAACACTCCCGAGGACCTTACCATTAAGTGTATAAGCCGTAATGTCATCCTGCAACCATACAAAACACTAGTG
This sequence comes from Chiloscyllium plagiosum, assembly GCF_037043375.1. Classification (NCBI taxonomy): domain Eukaryota; kingdom Metazoa; phylum Chordata; class Chondrichthyes; order Orectolobiformes; family Hemiscylliidae; genus Chiloscyllium; species Chiloscyllium plagiosum. The sequence goes on from NW_028270183.1 coordinate 496,399, forward strand.
CGGCTGCACTTGGAGTATTGTGTACAGTTCTGGTCATCCCATTACAGGAAGGATGTGGAAGCATTGGAAAAGGTGCAGAGGAGATTTACCAGGATGTTGCCTGATCTGGATGGAAGGTCTTATGAGGAAAGACTGAGAGACTTGGGTCTGTTCTCATTGGAAAGAAGGAGGCTAAGGGGGGATTTGATAGAGACATACAAGATGATCAGAGGATTAGATAGGGTAGACAGTGAAAGTCTTTTTCCTAGGATGATGATGTCAGCGTGCATGAGGGGGCATAAGTACAAATTGAGGGGTGATAGATTTAAGACAAATGTCAGAGGCAGGTTCTTTACTCAGAGAGTGGTAAGGGCGGAAATACCCTACCTGCTAATGTAGTTAATTCAGCCATATTAGGGAGATTTAAACAATCCTTGGATAAGCACATGGATGATGATGGAATAGTATAGGGGATGGGCTTAGATTAGTTCACAGGTCGGTGAAACGTTGAGAGCCAAAGGGTCTGTTCTGCACTGCATTTTTCTTTGTTCGATAACACTGGACACCTGACAATCCACTCAAAATATGATCCATCATACTCCGGAACAGAGTTGGCACTGAGTGATGTTTCAAGAATGTCACTTGTAGCAGAATAGTCCCTTGTGTATCATTATCGTCTGTGGTGGTTGGGACTCCTCTGTGACACCCATTTGCAAGTCAGCCTGCAGCAGATCCATTTTTGAGAATTTCTTACCCCCAGCTAATCCACTGAATAGGTCCTCAATGAGGGAACGTGGGTATTGATCACACACAGGGCTGGGTAGATTGCGACTTTAAAGTCACCACAAATCCTCACTGTACCCTTTAAGACTTGGATGATTGGAGTGGCTCGTTCACTAGTGGTTACTGGTTCCAGTGGTCTCAGGTTCACTCCTTTTATTTACCCTAGAGTTCCTTTGAAGACATCTTTGTACCTGCCCAAGTCTCTTCTAAACTTGTTCTTGAGTCTGCCAGTCTATTAACGATGCCCCAATTTAACTTTAATTTCTGTAACCAGGAGCATCCAAATAATGCAGCGTAGTCACCTTTCACTACATACAGAGGCACTTCAGCACACCAGCCCCTTTGCTGGTCTTTTACCCAGCATAGTTCTGCAGTGGCACCACTTCTACCATGTATGTCTGAAGTGTAATATTAGCAGGTTTCAGTGGCAGTGCCTTTAACATTTCCCTATATTTTGATTCAGGAATCAGAGACAACACTGCACTTCCATCTTTATTGTCTTGTCCCCTAATTTGGGAAGAACCCAGAAACAATCAGCTTCACCCCCGACTGATGGGGAACTCATTGCCACAGAGGGCTGTGGGGGCCAGATCATTGAGGGTATTTAAGACAGAGATAGATAGGCTCTTGTGATCAAGAGTTACAGGGAGAAGGTAGGAGAATGGGATTGAGAAACATATCAGCCAAATGGACTTAAAGGCAGAGCTGATTCGATAGGCCAAATAACCTAAATCTGCTCTTGTATCATATGATCATTTAGTCTTCTGCCGCTGGTGAGTGCATGATGGTATAAATAGGGTGCCATAGGAGTGTGCTGCATGTGTAATGAGAAGGGAAATGGAGAATTACATGCAATAACTTGCTTAAGGTCACAGAGAGAAACCATCCATGATGCTCCCTGAAATTGACATAAATTGAAATTTATGTTTGATAAATTTCAGCCCTTGATTTCCGACGCACACAGCAAAATTCAGCCCGTGGATTTGGAAAGGGAAATTGTGCTTGGCTGTAGTGTGGGTGTAAGAAAAAGGAAAAATAATAAAAATAATACGATAACAATATCTTTGTCTGAGTTGGTGCAGGTACAGAGGCATATTTTTCATATTTCTCTGGCTGAGTAGGCGAATTGGGCTTTTGTGAAGTGGCGAGAAAGGAGTTTTTTTTCCACATGCTGTTTTCTTTCTGACTTATATTAGCATCATATCCCCCACATTGTGGTGAAGTAGAGACTAAAGGGAAAGGGGACATGAACTTATCAGCTGTACTTGAGATGATTTATACTAAAAATACTTTGTTGTGTGGCAGAACGAATTGCAGGTTGTGGTTTCAGTGCCCAAGATGTCACTGTCACTGACACCTGAGTGTACACAGTTCAGTTTGAATATTTCTTACTCTAAATGGCTGAATCATTGCTGGATTTAAACAAGTGATACTTTCATTTTCTAACTGTCAGGTGCCTGTCACATTATTGTTTCTCCTAATTTTTTGAATTTGTTGGTTGGGTGTTGATGATACATCCCTAATTGCCCTTGAGTATGCGACGTTGAGCTGTCTTTTTGAGTTCCACGTTACCCTATGAGCTTCTAGGATATTGATCCAGTGACTAAGAAGGAATAGTGATCTACTTCCAAGTTAGGATCACATTGGACTTGGAAGGGAACTTGGATATTTTTGTATCCCTGACTACTCTCAGCATGGAGGTCACAAGTTCAATTGAAGGAGTTGTTTAATCCTTGGGGAGCTACTGCGGCATAACTCATAGATGGTAGATACTGCAGCCACAGTCCAGTGGTCATTTAGAATAGAGTTATTTTCAGCCTGATCTATGCAGGTATGAATGTTACCTGCAGCCTGGTCTATGCAGGTATGAATGTTACCTGCAGCCTGGTCTATGCAGGTATGAATGTTACCTGCAGCCTGATCTATGCAGGTATGAATGTTACCTGCAGCCTGGTCTATGCAGGTATGTATGTTACCTGCAGCCTGGTCTATGCAGGTATGTATGTTATCTGCAGCCTGGTCTATGCAAGTATGAATGTTACCTGCAGCCTGGTCTATGCAGGTATGAATGTTACCTGCAGTCCGGTCTATGCAGGTATGTATGTTACCTGCAGCCTGGTCTATGCAGGTATGAATGTTACCTGCAGCCTGGTCTATGCAGGTATGTATGTTACCTGCAGCCTGAACTATGCAGGTATGTATGTTATCCGCAGCCTGGTCTATGCAGGTATGTATGTTACCTGCAGCCTGGTCTATGCAGGTATGTATGTTACCTGCAGCCTGGTCTATGCAGGTATGAATGTTATCTGCAGTTTGGTCTATGCAGGTATGAATGTTACCTGCAGCCTGGTCTATGCAGGTATGTATGTTATCCGCAGCCTGGTCTATGCAGGTATGAATGTTATCCGCAGCCTGATCTATGTAGGTATGTATGTTACCTGCAGCCTGATCTATGCAGGTATGAATGTTATCTGCAGTTTGGTCTATGCAGGTATGAATGTTACCTGCAGCCTGGTCTATGCAGGTATGTATGTTATCCGCAGCCTGGTCTATGCAGGTACGTATGTTACCTGCAGCCTGGTCTATGCAGGTATGTATGTTATCCGCAGCCTGGTCTATGCAGGTATGTATGTTACCTGCAGCCTGGTCTATGCAGGTATGTATGTTATCCGCAGCCTGATCTATGCAGGTATATATGTTACCTGCAGCCTGGTCTATGCAGGTATGTTGTATGTTATCTGCAGCCTGGTCTATGCAGGTATGTATGTTACCTGCAGCCTTGTCTATGTAGGTATGTATCTCCTCATTCTTGCCCATTTTACTCTTTGTCACCAAGGGCTAGATTTTCCAAATCCATGAATGACATGAGCAATGATGAGTCAGTCGGGAAAATCAGTAAAGTAAGATTCTTGATGCCTAGGAAAAATTGTCCAGCTGTCTTTCTCAGTTAACCGTAGCCAGCGTCCTTGAACGATGTCCATTACTCGTGGTCATCTTTTGTGCTCTATGCATCTTAGACAGTCCGCAAATGACCTCAATATAGATGAACATTCCCCAAAGAGAAATCAGTAGCTACTGTCTCCAGTGCAGTGAACCTGCCTGCTTCATGCCTCCTCGATATTTTCTAATCAATGTATTCAGAGATGTTACTGTGCACCTCTGGAACAAGTGGGACTTGATCCCAGACCTCATGGTTCAGAGGGGCATAAAAACAGCCCTTTCATGTCACTTACGTAGAATTGGGAATCGGAGGACAGATGTTACTTGTTTTCAGCTGACCTAATTAAGAAGTGGAACATAATTTGGGTACCAATTCTGACGTTAACTCTGTTTTCTCCCCACAGATGTTGCCAGACCTATTGAGTTTCTCTAGCAATTTCTGTTTTAATTTGGGTGAGTTGGCCTATAAATGAGGCAAATACATTCAAAGGGCTAAATTAATTTTTCTTAACCCCCTTGATTTGCTTCCCATTCCTAGGAGCTGTAAAAGATTCACCATTTTCTGATCACTGAACACTCCTCAGCCTGCTGAGCCAAATTGCCTCATGATTCCCTCCTACTTAAGATTTAAAATGTTCATTTATATATTAATCTGTTCATAATCTCAGCCTTCTCTATCTCTGTAACCACTTTGCTTCATTCAAACTCTGCATTCCACAAATTCTTCTTTTTTCTAATTTGCCTTTCCTGCATCCCCATCCTCTCTTCACCTCACAACTGGTTATGTGGCAGTCCTTTAGATCCTCCTATATTTGTTCATCTTCCTTAATAACCTTCCTCAATCTCCCTTCATCTTCCTCAACTTTCTAATAGCTCTCTAGCTTCTTTTCAAAGTATTCTATGAATATGTTGTCATGCTTGTGATATTTATTCCTGATTTTGTGCTTTTCTCATATTTGTGCTTTTATACCTGTGCTGTGTTCCTGTGTTCATTCTGTGTGTATTCTTGTGTTATTATTCCCATTTTTTCAGTCTCTCCTGTATGCACTGTTTTTGCCTATCTTTCTGCTATTTACTGTTCTCTGTGGTTACTGTGGTTAGCACTGCTGCCTCACAGCGCCAGAGACCCGGGTTCAATTCCCACCTCAGGTGACTGTCTGTGTGGAGTTTGCACATTCTCCCCGTGTCTGCGTGGGTTTCCTCCGGGTGCTCCGGTTTCCTCCCACAGTCCAAAGATGTGCAGGTTAGGTGAATTGGCCATGTTAAATTGCCTATAGTGTTAGGTGATAGGGTAAATGTAGGGGAATGGGTCTTGGTGGGTTGCGCTTCAGCGGGTCAGTGTGGACTTGTTGGGCTGAAGGGCCTGTTTCCACGCTGTAAGTAATCTAATCTAATTTATTTGTTACAGTTGCTTCATTGATTAGAAATGGATTCATACAAAACTTGCACCAATTAGACTAATTAGGCCCCAAAATGGTAGGCAGGAAGTGCATACCTGGTTTCAGTTGGTGGTGTCTCACATTGGTCAAGGATGTAGAAGAGCCCTTCAACTAAAAGATCAAGCAGAAATCAGTTTTTTCGTATGTGTATCTGAGGGGCCTAAGACCAATTTGTGTCCCCACTGTAACAATCAAAGGGTGCAATTAGATATTAGCTAACAGATTGTCCACAATAAAGAAGGTGGCAATTTATTGATGTAAACACTGCTGTTCCTTCCAGTTTCACATCTGCCTCTTGATTATTACTGTTACCTACTGTTCTGATGACAATTTGGAACATTTAGTACTGTAGGTCTAGCCATATCAGATGAGCTGCATTGGTCCAAGGACTCACCACAACCTTCTCACTTGAAGTTAATGATCATCAACAAATGCTGGCCTTGTCAGTAATGCTGTCATCTTATGAAAAAATAAAGAATATTAAAATGATGGAGAGCTTCAGACTTTCATCAATCAAAAGGTGGGAATTGTAGCTATGCACAGATTTTTCTCCAATTCTCCCATTAACTTACCCTAAAATAGTTATAGCCACATTGCCTTGTTTTCGGGGTGACACTGCTTTAAAGTCAAACACCACATAGTGACAACAGGAACTGAAGGTCATTCTTTCGGCCAGGGGGGTGAATTTCACTGACAGCATGTCTAGTTGCCAGTCCCGATTGTGGGTATGTAGTTGATTTCTGTTCTTCTGTTACGGTAATGATGTAGATTGGCCGTCTGAACATCCATGAAAAAATAAATAAGCCTCGTTCACGGACTGGAAAATGTGTACCTGCATTTAGACGGCATCTTTATCAATATTCTAGTGAGACCTTTGGTCATGGCTGAGTGGAACATGTACCTTCATTTCCTGATCTCCCCACAGAAATTCATATTCCATTGTCAGGCAGTCGTGCCTTGAGCTTTGTTTGGGTGTGTTTTGTTAGTGGAGATGGTGTGTATATATAAATTAGTGTGTCTGCATCTTTTTGTGTTGGGGGAATGGTGTATGTGGGTGTGTTTTCTTTGGCGCAGGGAAAGGTGTGCGTGGCTATGTACGTTTTGCTCTCTGTGGGGAAAGTGTTTTTCTGAGATGTATGATTACGTTTATTCAGGGAAAAGTGAATCCATTTTTCCCACAAAATAATGCCATTTATAAATCCAGGTTGGTGATCTCCACAATTTAAATGTTAAAACACAATAAATGCCATCACTTTTATCTGGTAAGTTACTTTCTTTATGACTGTATTGCAACACTGAAGTGTATGGAATTCTTCTCACTGAGTAAATTCTGTCAGTGATGATTTCCAAAGACTGTGATGGTGAATTGCCCACACATATATGCTTGTATATCTCTGATTTTATTTTCTTTGTACTGCCTTTGAGTTTATATTTGTGTGTAGGTGGATGAGCATCTTCAACCACTAATGCTCGGAGAGTTTCCTGTTTATTCACTTGTGCTGGGAAATGCATATGTTTAACAGAGATTCTGAGTTGAGGATGCTTTTTGAGGTGAATACTTGTTTCAAAATTTGTTTCGACCTAACAAATAATAGCAGTAATAGTTTTCTGTAACTTACAATGATATACAACAGAATGAATTACCACGGATTGTTTTTAATCCTCTGGTTTAATTTGCTAATGCTGCACCAAATCTGCTGCAGAGTAGAAAGGGTTACATATCACACTCATTGTGTCAATCTACTTTTGAATTGCACTATATTTAGATCTTTGACAAATTGCACACTGAAACCACCATGAGACCAGGCTTGTGTGCAGTTGCAGGAAGTTGATTGCAACTTTGTGACAGCACAGCTGTTACAGCTTTCTACAAACAATTCTCCAATTTCAAAGAATTTGCTACCTTAAGCCAGAGTCTATGTATGCCTGATTTTCAAAAGTATCTACAAATGTCACTCTGCAGGCAATTACTCAAAGTGTCCTTGTTTTACAAACAGATATGGTACTCTTGGTGTACTTATAATCGTGATGGAAGAATGGCAGGCTGAATGCTCTTGTTTTAAGTCTTCCATCTGAAGGTGGCAATGTAAATTTTAGGTTAGACAATAGCATGAATTTGAAACAGACAAAAGCATAAATAGCTCAAGAATCTCCGGTCTGGCAGCATCTGTGGAGGGAAAACGGTTAACGTTTCAGATCCAGTGACCCTTCTTCAGAATTGTTCGTCTTCTCCAGAAATGTGAATCTGTTTTAGTGATGCATATTGGTGTTCGTACTGTCTAATCAAAGGACTGCTGATCTCAGTGACTGGCAGCATGCTGATTTGTGTTCCTCTCTTCATGTAAACAATGGCCTTATGCGTAGAATCCTGGAGCAACATACTCAGAGAGAACAAGGGAATGCTGGGTAGACAATGTTAAGAGTTACTTATCACAAAAGAGTCAATTGACTGAAGTAATTAGGGTAAACAGAACTCATGATAGTGGAGTGAATTATTTTCATTCCATCTTTAATGGAGAACAGAAGGATGGGATAGTAGTAATGATAAAGTCCAAAACTGCAGTATCTTCAGGGCTGTTAAGAAAAAAAGATGGTCCTTCATCTTTGGATTTTGGCCAACATTGCAATGGATGCATTTGTTTTGCTTCTGTAGTGGTACACTGTTACATTGGAGAAAATACTATTTGGGTAAGAAGAGAACACTGAAATAATCTTGAAGGTATTTGCCTTCCTAACTGCTGCAGTACCTCCATGTTAACTTTCTATTCATTCTGGTAAGTAAATAAGAAAAAGAAAGAAAATATGAAGAGTCACTGACCGATAATACAAAAGGACATTCAAGGGTTGAATTATCACAGCTTCTGAACAAGCTGGGAAATGACTAGTCAGTCACAAAAATATGGTGAGATTCCAAAGTTTCATCCCAGGTTTTAACAGTGTGATGAGAATTTCACAATAAGCAAATCGGAAGTCCATATTCATAGATTACCATAGAAGCATAGAAGGCAGGAGCTGGTGTATTCATTCGACCCCTCAAACTTGCTCCACCATTCAATATGATCACGGCTGATTATCGAGCTCCATAACCTAATCCTACCCTTCCCCATGAACTGGGAGATGGCATGGGGCAGGGTGACACTAGGTACAGGATGGCCACTGAGCCTTCAGTTCGCCACTTGACACATAAGATTGGAGTGGTGCTGGAAAAGCAGAGCAGGTCAGACAGCATCCAAGGAGCAGGAAAGTCAACATTTCAGTCAAAAGCTCTTCATCAAAAGGCCTTTCCTGATAAAGGACTTTTGCCTGAAATGTCGATTTTTCCTTCTCCTCGTATACTGCTTGACCTGCTGTGCTTTTCCAGCACCACTCTAATCTTGACTCTGATCTCCAGCATCTGCAGTACAAACTTCTGCCCACTTGACACATAAGATGGCCATGGGACCACAACATGGAGAGAGACAGCAGAGCAAACACACTCACTGCCTGGGGCCACCAGAATGCCAGCACAATGCACTCACAACCGAGTTGATTAGTTTAAGGCAGATGGAGGAAGGAATACACATGAGTATTGTATGCCACCCACTAAAGTGTCTGGATCCAGCCAACACCTTTTATAAAAATGCTAACAGCTTGATACGGACTCAATACAAAGTGCTAATAGCCAGGGCTGCAGTAATCATGCTTCTCAGGAAGAGTGATTAGCGCCTATTACTACAGCAATGGACTTCCGCGCAGACAATGTCTGCACGGAAACAGACACCAACCAACTGATATTAACAAAGGCTGCGCTGGAACTGACAATGACTGTATCAAAACTACCAACGATTCTACAATGATTGCCATTAACAAACCATGTTACAAAGACAATAATCTCATCACTGACCTATTGTATCACAAGATGTATAAAAGTATCTTGACACGTGCTCTGGGTCAAGAGAAGAATCACAGCTGACCACTGTGCTGTTGGTCCTTCTCTCCCAGGAGCTCCAGTATTTCCTTGTGCAATAAACTCTGTCATTGAACCTTGACTTTGACTCTGAGACTGGTGATTTTCCCCATAACTCCCATATCCCTTGATCCTTTAGGCACAACAGCTACATCTACCTTCTTCTTGAAATACACAATGTTTTGGCCTCAGCCACTTTCCGTGATAGTGAGTCTGTGTAAGTCACCACCTTCTAGGTAAAGAAATTTCTCACCATTTCCGTCATAAACTGTGACCCTTGCATCTGAACTCTCCGACCATCAGCAACATCCTTCCTGCACACAACCTGTCTAGAGTATTGATAGAATTTTATAGCTTTCTATAAGATCTCCTCTCATTCTTCCAAACTCCAGTGAGTACAATCCTAACTGACTCAATCTTTCCTCATACGTCAATTTGATAAATTTTTGCTGAATTCCCTCTGTAGCAAGAACATCTTTCTTTCGATAAGGAGACCAAAATTACACAATATTCCAGTTGTGGCCTCGTCAATGCCCTGTATAAATGCAGCAAGACATCCTTGTTCCTGTACTCGATTCCTTTTACTATCAAGGCCAATATACAGTATGCTATCTTTACTACCTCCTGCATGTGCGCACTTACTTTCAGCAAATGTTCATGAGCACACTCAGGTTTCGTTGAACATTTCCTTCTCAATTTAAGCCATTCTAACAATAATGTGCCTTCCTAGTTTTGCTACCAAAGTGGATAACCTCACATTTGCCCACATTATGCTGTACCTGCCATGCATTGTGGCAAAAGTGAGGACTGCAGATGCTGGAAATCAGAGTCTATATTAGAGTGGTGCTGGAAAAGCACATTCCTGATGAAGGGCTTTTGCCCGAAACGTCGATTTTCCTGCTCCTTGGATGCTGCCTGACCTGCTGTGCTTTGCCAGCACCACTCTTATCTAGATCCTGCCATGCATGTGCCTACTCAGCCTGTTCGAATTCCACTGTAACATCACTGCATCGTCCTCACAGCTCGTCCTTTCACCCAGCATTGGAGAAATTAGCCCAATAAGTTAGAGATCACAAAGCACAGTTCAAAGTGAAATTGACAAACAGTTTATTAGTACGAAGAGAAATTGACTAAGCTGAAACAGTAGCCGAGAATTCTCTTCCCCCATCTGAAAATCAAGCCAGGTCTTATAGGAATCTTGTACAATAAGATTAATTAAAATGGGGAAAGGAGTAATCTAGTTACAATGGTAATGCTTGGAAACAGTTATCGGATGAATGTCCTGATTCTCGATACAATGCAACATCCTGACAGTATCAATGAGTCAGGAGCTTCACAGGTAGGTGAGAATGTCTCTTTTGAAACAGTAAGGTGCTTCCATTGTCTTGTCCTGGGAGCAATGCTCTTGGTGGTGCCTCTCTGTCTGACCTGTTCTTTGTGTGGCTTTGGTATCGCTGGGTTATGAGACTGCCCTCGGGGCTTTGGGACATCTGTGTTGATCTGGTATCGTTAGTGTGTTTTGGGAAGTGTATTTTCTTGTCTGGGAGTGCTGTCTGGTTTCACTTGTCAGCCTGCTTGGTCCCTGCTGAGGCATTCTGGGTGTTTCTGGTATAGTTTGGCCAAGATTGCTTTCCTATGCTCTGTGTGGGCTTACTATGGGTAGGCAGGGTGGCAGATCTTTTCCCGCATCCAGCTTGTGACATCTGCAAATTATGAGATAGTACATTTAAATCATTATCATTTATTTGAATGGATTCACATTATTCTGGATCAGTGGTGCTGGAAGAGCACAGCAATTCAGGCAGCATCCGACGAGCAGCAAAATCGACGTTTCGGGCAAAAGCCCTTCATCTGAATGGCTTTTGATGAATGGTCATCTGATGAAGGGCTTTTGCCCGAAACGTCGATTTTGCTGCTCGTCGGATGCTGCCTGAATTGCTGTGCTCTTCCAGCACTACTGATCCAGAATCTGGTTTCCAGCATCTGCAGTCATTGTTTTTACCTCAGATTCACATTATTACCTATTTTCATCTCATCCAAATTTGGTTTCCTATGTTTTTCAAGAAACATAGAAGTCACAGCAGGTACCTGATGGCTTCAGCTCACTGCTTACTCCTTTGGGCCTCCCCCATTATAGATGGCAGACCTTGACATCTCTGGTCTGCTCCATAGACAATGGTCACCTGCATGTCCACGGATGTTGGCATCAGAGACGCATCAGCCTCACCATATCATCATGGCACATCTCCGACCCATTTGGAATATAGATTAGATTTGATTCCCTACTGTGTGGAAACAGGCCCTTCAACCCAAGTCCACACTGACCCAATGTAACCTACCCAGACCCATTCCCCATATTTATCCCTGACTAATGCACCTAAAACTATGGACAATTTAACATGACCAATTCACCTGACCTGCACATCTTTGGACCATGGGAGGATATTGGAGCACCCAGAGGAAATCCACACAGACACAGGGAGAACATGCAAACTCCACACAGATAGTCACCCAAGGCAGGAATTGAACCTGGGTCCCTGGTGCTGTGAGGCAACAGTGCTAACCACTAAGCCACTCCATAGTTTGAGGTGCACTGACACTTTACATTGTAATTATGCTGTCAGGACATCTTGCACACAGGACAGGCACAGAACTCCTGCAATGGACCAAGAGTTCATCTCAGGGTTCTTAGCTTGCTCTCTTAGCACTCATTCACTTTGCGCCTACTTAGATGCTCACTGCATCTCTGTCTAGTCATGCAATTTGCAACTTTTTTGTGATTTGCCATCTCATTCGGAACTTGCAGGCTCACAGTCCTTATGTGTTGCCTTGCCTTTTAATGCAAACACAAATCCAAGCAACTTACTGTGGTAATCAAGAAAAGAAATATCAGTCAAAGGGGTGGACATGTTTCTATATGACATCATGCTAAATCAATGTTATCCTGCACCAGATACAATCTGATTTTGTATGTGCACCAAAAGGCTTGAGCAATATATATCTGAATCAAACCAACAATGTAGATGCATCCCACTGTTTTCCTTGCCAGGTGCCCTGATGTCCCAATACTTGGAGGATGCTTTTCAAATCCAGTTCAGTTCCTGGACGCAGTCAGAGAGATCATAAGGTCACATATTTGGACAGTTGCATTACCCAAAACACTACTCGGGTAGTGTCTCCCACCCATCCTCCTCCTCTAACCAAAAACAAAGATCTGTGCGTCAGTTGGTAAGGTGACAAGTGTTTTCTTTTGTGTTTCATTTCTTTTATTTCTGGCAGTCTATTTGGGAATTTAGAAATAGTGGGAATGGAGGTTAGGGCAGTTGAATGTTCCTTCCGCAGTAAGTGGGAGGTGAGGATCACCTCTAGTGTCCCTGCTGACTTCATTTGTGGGAAGTGCACCCAACTCCAGCTCCTCGAGAACTGTTAGGGAACAGGAGTTGGAGCTGGATGAACTTCGGATCATTCAGGAGGCAGATGGGGTTATCGAGAGGAGTTACAGGGAGGTAGTTACTTCACAGGCATGTGAAGAAAGTAGATGGGTTAGCATGAGTGGTAGGAAAGGAAACTGGCAGGCAGTGCAGAGATCTCCTGTGGTGGTCCCCCTCAATAACCGTTTAAGTATAAAGTATACTCTTTTGGATACTGTTGGGGGGCAGGACTTACCAGGGGTAAGCAATGGGGCACAGGTGTCTGGCGCAGAGTCTGTCCCTGTTGCTCAGAGGGGAAAGGGAAAGAGAAGCAGAGCTTTAGTCATTGGGAACTCCATAGATAGAGGGACAGATAGGAGGTACTGTGGGAACAAGAGAGACTTAGTTGTGAAACAGAAGTCAGTGACAAGAATGGGAGATCAACAAAGCTCTTTACAATGAGCTTTGCTGGGACATGGAGGTCCCTGCATCACTAATGGAGATTTACTAGAATGATACCAGAAATTAGGGATTTTAGATACAAGGAAAGATTAGATACATTGGGCTTATTCTCCATAGAACAGGGAGAATTAAGTGGTGACCTTATTGAGATGTTCAAAATTATGAACAATTTTGACAGGGTAAAGATGATATGTCAGTAATTAGGGGTCACTGTTTCAAGATTATCAGCAAGAGAGCTGGGAGTGAGATGATGGAAGACTTCCTCATTCAGAGAGTTGTTAAGATTTGGAATGCACTGCCCAGGAGAATGATGGAGGTGGATTCAATACGAGGTTTCACAAGAGACCCAAATGCATTTTTGAAACTGATGAATTTACAGGGCTACAGATAGGGCTACAGATAGGGCTACAGAATGGGACTAGCCAGTACAGACATGAGAGTAGAATGGTTTCATTTGGCACTGTAAAATTCTGTGATTCTATGATTCAGGATCCTCTCCTGCTAAGGCAAAGATCCTTTTTGTAGGGGTTAGAAAATGGACCCTGGGTATACCACCACCCGTTGCGGTGCTCTCTGCCTTCTTCTGGGATGTTTTCTCCTGAAATTCAAGGAACAGTTATTGTGTGTCCTTGATAAATATGTACCTGTCAGGCAGGCAGGAAGTGGTCGAGCAAGGAAACTGTGGTTTACTAAAGAAGTTGAATTTCTTGTCAAGAGGAAGGAGTCTTATATAAAGATGATATGTGAAGGCTCAGTTATGGCACTTGAGAGTTACAAGTTAGCCAGGAAGGACCTAATGAGAGCTAAAAGGAGCCATGAGGGGACACAAGAAGTCTTTGGCAGATAGGATCAAGGAAAACCATAAAACTTTCTCTCGCAATGTCAGAATAAAAGAATGACTAGAAGTAAGATTAGGGCCAGTCAAGGACAGTAGTGGGAAGTTGTGCGTGGAGTCCAAAGAGATAGGAGAGGCGATAAAGAGTATTTTTCATCAGGCTTCACACCGGAAAAAAGAGAAGACTACTGACATACAGGCTATTAGACTAGACTAGATTGAGGTTCATGGGTTCATATGAGCAATTCTAGGATTCTCTGGGAAGCCAGGGAGGTGATTGAAGAGCCTTTGGCTTTGATCTTTATGTCATCATTGTCTACAGGAACAGTGCCAGAAGACTGGAGGAAAGCAAATGTTGTCCCCTTGTTCAAGAAGGGAAGTAGAGACAACCCTGATAATTATAGACCAGTGAGCCTTACTTCAGTTGTGGGTAAAGTTTTGGAAAGGATTAGAAGAGATAAGATTTGTTATCATCTTGAAAGGAATAATTTGATTAGGGATAGTCAACATGGTTTTGTGAAGAGTAGGTCATGCCTTGTAAACCTTATTGAATTCCTTATTGCCTGGGGAGGCAATGGCCTAGTGGTATTATCACTGGCCTGTTAATCCTGAAACCTAGATAATGTTCTGGGGACCTGGGTTCAAATCCTGCCACAGTGGAATTTGAATTCAATTTTAAAAATCTGGAATTAAGAGTCTAATGACGACCATGAATCCATTGTCAATTATTGGAAAAACACATCTGGATCACTGATGTCCCTGAGGGATGAGGGATAGATGCTGCAATCTTTACCTGGTCTGGCCTACATGTGACTCCAGACCCACAGCAATTAGGGATGGGCAATAAATGCTGGCCTAGACAGTGACGCCTTATCCTGTGAATGAATATATCTTTGAGAAGGTGGCCAAACAGGTGGATGAGGGTAAAGCAGTTGATGTGGTGTATATGGATTTAGTAAAGTATTTGATAAGGTTCCCCACAGTAGGCTAATGCAGAAAATACAGAGGTATGGGACTGAGGTTGATTTAGTGGTTAGGATCAGAAATTTGCTTGCTGTAAGAAGACAGAGGGAGGTGGTTGATGAGAAGTGTTCATCCTGGAGTTCAGTTACTAGTGGGGTATCGTGAGAATCTGTTTTGGGGCCACTGCTGTTTGTAATTTTTATAAACGATCTGGATGAGGGTGTAGAAGGATGGATTAGTAAATTTGTGGACGACACTAAGGTCAGTGGAGTTGTGGAGAGCGTGGAAGGATGTTGTAGGTTACAGAGGGTCAGTGATAAGCTGCAGAGCTGGACTGAGAGGTGGCAAATGGAGTTTAATGTGGAAAAGGGTAAGGTGATTTACTGTGGAAAGAGTAACAGGAATATAGAGTACTGGGCTAGTGGAAAGATTCTTGGTAGTGTAGATGAGCAGAGAGATCTCGGTGTTCATGTGCATAGATCCCTGAAAGTTGCCATTCAGGTTGATAGGGTTGTTAAGAAGGCACACGGTGTTTTAGCTGTTATTGGTAGAAGGATCGAGTTTGGGAATCATGAGGGCATGTTGCAGCTGTACAAAACTCTGGTGCGGCCGCACTTGGAGTATCGCATACAATTCTGATCGCCGCATTATAGAAAGGATGTGAGGGCACTGGAAAGGGTGCAGAGGAAATGTACTGGGATGGAGGGAAGGTCTTATGAGGAAAGGCTGTGGGACTTGAGGCTGTTTTCATTAGAGAGAAGAAGGTTGAGAGGTGACTTAATTGAAACATCTAAGATAATCAGAGGGTTAGGTAGGATGGACATTGAGAATCTTTTTCCTCAGATGGTAATGGCTAACACGAGGGGACATAGCTTTAAATTAAGGGCCGATAGATATAGGATAGATGTCAGAGGTAGGTTCTTTATTCAGAGAGTAGTAAGGATGTGGAATGCCCTGCCTGCAACAGGAGTAGACTCACCAACTTTAAAGGCATTTAAATGGCCATTGGATAAACATATGGATGATAATGGAATAACATAGGTTAGACGAGTTTCAGATTGGTTTCACAGGTCGGCACAACATCGAGGGCTGAAGGGCCTGTACTGTGCTGTAATATTCTATATTCTATTCTCTTCTATTAGATACAGGGGGAATTAAGTGAGATGAAAATGCTGGAGAAACAGAGTTGGCATTGAGTACAGTGACCTTTTTATGAAATCCAGACTAAATGCAGGGATCATGGTTCCCCTGGTTGAGAAGTCTAGAACTAGGGTCACAGTCTCAGTGTAAGGAGTAGGCTATTTCAGACTGAGATAAGGAATTATTTCTTCACTCAGAGGGTGGTCAACTTGTGGAATTTGCTACCATAAAGGCTGTGGGTGTCAGATCACTGAGTACATTCAAGAAATAAATTGATTGTTTTTGAGGTATTAAAGGTGTCAAGAGGTATGGAAAGGAAGCAGGAATATGATGCGTGATAAAGGATTAGCCATGATCATATTAATAATATAGCAAACTCAAATGGCCTACTCCTGTTCCTAGTTTCTATGTTTCTACGAAACCTTAATCTGTTTCTGTTTCCATAGATGCTGCCAAAGCTGCTATGTTTCTCCAGAACTTTCTGTTTTATTTCCTATCTCCAGCACCTACAGTATTATGCTTTTAATTGAATGAGGTGAAGTTGGCTACCATATGTATAAGAGTCAGAAATCTATAGTACAGAAAAAGATCCTTTGGCCGATCAAGTCTCCACCTGTCAAAAACAGGCACGTAACTATTCTAATTCCATTTTCCAGCTCTTATAGAACATAGAACATTACAGCGCAGTACAGGCCCTTCGGCCCTCGATGTTGCGCCGACCTGTCATACCAATACGAAGCCCATCAAACCTACACTATTCCAGGTACGTCCATATGCTTGTCCAATGATGACTTAAATGTACTTAAAGGTGGCGAATCTACTACCGTTGCAGGCAAAGCATTCCATATCCTTACTACTCTCTGAGTAAAGAAACTACCTCTGACATCTGTCCTATATCTATCACCCCTCAATTAAAGCTATGCCCCCTCATGCTCGCCGTCACCATTCTTGGAAAAAGGCTCTCCCTGTCCACCCTATCCAACCCTCTGATTATCTTATATGTCTCTATTAAGTCACCTCTCAACCTTCTTCTCTCTAACGAAAACAGCCTCAAGTCCCTCAGCCTTTCCTCGTAAGACCTTGCCTCCATACCAGGCAACATCCCAGTAAATTTCCTCTGCACCCTTTCCAAAGTTTCCATATCCTTCTTATAATGCGGTGAGCAGAACTGTACGCAATACTCAAGTGCGGCCGCACCAGAGTTTTGTACAGCTGTAGCATAACCTCATTGTTCCGGAACTCGATCCCTCTATTAATAAAAGCTAAAACACTGTATGCCTTCTTAACAACCCTATCAACCTGGGTGGCAACTTTCAAGGATCTGTATACCTGGACACCGAAATCTCTCTGCTCATCTACACTACCAAGAATCTTACCATTAGCCCAGTATTCTGCATTCCGGTTACTCCGACCAAAGTGAATCACCTCACACTTGTTCGCATTTAACTCCATTTGCCACCTCTCAGCCCAGGTCAGCTTATCTATGTCTCTCTGTAACCTACAATATCCTTCGTCACTATCTACAACTCCACTGACCTTAGTGTCGTCTGCAAATTTACTAACCCACCCTTCTACGCCCTCATCCAGGTCATTTATAAAAATGACGAACAGCAGTGGACCCAACACCGACCCTTGCGGCACACCACTAGTAACTGAACTCCAGGATGAACATTTCCCATCAACCATCACCCTCTGTTTTCTTTCAGCAAGCCAATTACTGATCCAAACTGCTATATCTCCCACAATCCCATTCCTCCGCATTTTGTACAATAGCCTACTGTGGGGAACCTTATCGAACGCCTTGTTGAAATCCATATACACCACATCAACCGGTTTACTCTCATCTACCTGTTTTCTCACCATCTCAAAGAATTCAATAAGGCTTGAGAGGCACGACCTATCCTTCACAAAACCATGCCGACTATCCCTAATCAAATTATTCTTTTCTAGATGATTATAAATCCTGTCTCTTATAACCTTTCCCAACACTTTACCAACAACTGAAGTAAGGCTCACTGGTCTATAATTACCTGGGTTATCTCTACTCCCCTTCTTGAACAGGGGAACCACATTTGCTATCCTCCAGTCTTCTGGCACTATTCCTCTTGACCCTTGTATGTCGAGACATTGCAAGTGCCTATCTAAAAACTTCTTAAATGTTATGAGACTTTCTGTCTGTGCCATCTTTTTAGGCAGAATTCCAGTTTACTATCACCCTTTGGATAAAAAAAATCTTGTTTATGCAGGTGGTAAGGTGCCCTGAGTGAGTGAGAAGGCAGGTTAATGTGCTATGAGGATTGTGGGGAGTGAGAACAGTGTATGGATGATGCTTCATGCAATATGTGCCTTAGTGGGAGGTGAGTACGGAAGCAAAGTTCAGGTAAGTTTGAGGTAGCAGAGAGAAGATGACAGCACTTACCCCACGTGGAATGCAGAACGTCATTAAATCTCTTCCTGCATCACTAGGTTTGCCTCCAAACCACGGGCATTGCACTAACTCAGGTATCAACAGTGGATCTGCTCAACAAGGTCTCCTCTGGCAGTCTTGAGGACGAGCAACAACCCTCCTCTGTATAACCAGGACTGTCAGGTCCCTGTCAGTAAAGCAGGGTACCAAATTCTCTTTCTCAGCTTTCTATGGGGCACTTTTTCACAGACAGAAACTGTGAAGGACATCTGCTAACTGACAGATATTGACCCAGTGCATAGCTGTGTTTTAAAACTGATGCTGAGTCCAGGAATCTTGGGAGATCCTGGCTGTAATGGTTAGCGCATGTTTAGTGAGCAGATCACTTTGGTATATGCATAATGAAGCAAGCTGTGGAGAACTGCGTGAGCTAACTCACTAGAGCTGATGGACAGAAATACTACACAAATTCACTGAAATGGAAAATTAGCTGATTTTTGTGTTTCTTCTAACTTTATTCAAGAAATGTAAACATCAGTAATAAGACTAGGTATTGTCCATCCTTAGATAACCTTGAAAATGTCCTGATAAGCTACCTTCTTGAACTATTGCTGTTCATGTGGTGCTGTTTGTCTGATAGGGAGAGAGTCCAACAACATTGAAGGAGTAGTGATTCCAATGAAAATGGTGTGTAGCTGGGAGAAAATGTGCAGATATTGGTGTTTCCATTTGTCTGCTGCCTTTGTTCATCAAGGATATTGCTGTCAAAGGATCCCTAATGGGGTGGCACGGTGGCTCAGTGGTTAGTACTACTGCCTCACAGCACCAGGGTCCCAGGTTCGATTCTGGCCTCGGGTGACTGTCTGTGTGGAGGTTGCACATTTGCCCTGGGTCTGTGCGGATTTCCTCCAGTTTCCTCCCACAGTCCAAGGATGTGTAGGTCAGGTGAATTAGCCATGCTAAATTGCCCGCAGTATTAGGTGCATTGGTTAGAGTGAAATAGGTCTGGGTGGGTTACTCTTCGGAGGGTCCTTGTGGAGATTGCTACCATTGTGCACTGGTGCTAGAGGGAACCAATATGTGGATGGGGTGTAATCAAGTTTCCTACTTTGTCCTGAATGGTATAGAACTTTTTGAGCATTGTTAGAGCTGTACACATCCATATCAATGGTGATTATTCCATTTCACATCTAACTTGTACAGCTCAGTTCAGTGGACAGGCTTTTGAGTCAGGATTTGAGCTACTGACACAGAAGTTCTCACATCTGACCTGCCATAGTATTTGCATGGTTTAGATATGTTACAATGATGAGAGATTCAGTGTCAATAATGACGTTAAATGCAAAAGGGGAGATTGTCATTGCTTGGCACTTGTGCTACATAACTTTCACTCACCACTTAATAGCCTAAGCCTGAATACAGGTCATGAATTGTCTCTGTATCTGATTTGCAAATAGTACTGAGCATTGTAGCATCATCAATGATTATCCTCACTTCTGATCTTATGATGGAAAGAAAGTCATTGATGGAGCAGTTTTAGAATCATACAGCATGGGTACAGACCCTTTGATGCAACTCATCCATGCTGACCAGGTTTCCTAGTTCCAGTTGCCTACGTTTGGCCCATATCCCTCTAAACCTTTCATATTCATGTATCTGTTCAAATGTCTTTTAGTTGTTGTGACTCAAAGAGTGGGAGTTTTTCCCCAGAGTGTAGGAGATTGAGGGGTGACCTTATAGGTTTATAAAATCATGAAGGGCATAGATAAATTGAATAACAAAAGCCTTCTCCCTGGGGTAGGGGAGTTCAAAACTAGAGGGCATGGGTTTAAGGTGAGACCTAAGGGGCAACCTTTTTACACAAAGGGTGGTGCATGTGTGGAATGGACTGCCAGAGGAAGTGGTAGATGCAGGTACAGTTACAACATTTAAAAGACATTTGGACGGGTACATGAGTAGAAAATGTTTAAGGGGATATGGGCCAAATGCAGACAAGTGGGACTAGTTCAGTTTGGAAAACTGGTCAGCATGGAGGAGTTGGACCGAAGGTTCTATTTCCATGCTGTACAGCTCTATGAACATAATGTTGGCTTCAAAGACAAAGAAATACAAGACCTTCAATCCAAATTTAAATTTCCTATTTGCTATTCAATTGACTTCATGGTGATAACATAGCCTCTGGTTGATGTGAATAGAAGTTTACAAAAGATGTAGGCATAAAATATGTATCAGATGGCATTGTCATTCTACGAAAGCTCAATGCTACTTGCAACGCTGAACCTCATTAAGTATCAATCATTAGGGACTGTTGATGGCAATTCAATGCCTCAATTTATATTCTGAAAAGTCTATTTTACACAAAAAGACACACATATATTTTAATTTTAATCTCAAAATAGTTAATAATGAGCAAGTGATATCCACTATTGGACCACTATCATACCAATACAGGCTAGGTATGGCAACTGAATCATGAAACGGACACTGCCTCATTCATTGAAAGCACCTAACAGCAGCTGAGTTCACCATGAAAGATTGTCCTTCTGATCCTCTCTCCTCGCCTGAGGCATGGTGACCCTCAGGCCACTACCAGTCATCTCTCTGTAATGAGAGAGCACCCCTGCAGTCTGGTCAGATGACAGTAACTCTACCTAACCTTACATTACCTAATTATTATTAATACGTAAGAACTCTAAAATGCCTTTTGTATAGTATCAGCCTGGAATAATCACCAACAGAGATAGGATGGATGGTTAGGAAGTTGTAAATTTTTGCAGATGTGAGTTGCGACCTGTTTTGTTCATATCAACAAAGTGCAAAAGGCAGAGCCACAGTAATTGTGGTTTTATTCAGATCAATAACAATCAACAATTTCCATTCATTATCTCGCTTCAGTGCTCAGTCTGGAACTGAAACTGCTTACTCATCCGCTGATAAGATCTGGTGCATGGGTGCTTTCATGACCGTTATTTTAATAGCTAAGAATTTAATAAAATTACCTTCTGTTTCCACAGAAACACCGCTTTAGTATACACCTGAAGAAAAGAAATGTTTGCATCTTGTTCAGAATATCTCAAAAGCATTTTTTTTCTGCAATGATCAAATAAGCAATAGTCAAATGTTATATTATATTTGGTGGCTGCCGGGGTGGTAAAGTTCCAATTTAAGTAACAGGGCTTGCCACTATCCATGGTTTTGGACATCTGTGGTAGGTCGTGGAACGTATCCCCCGCATATATATATATTTATATATATATATATATAGAATATATTTCTAATACTGTAATAATGAAAAGTGTTGTACGGTGTGGAGTGTTGGATTGTGTTTTATTGTATTTCAATGATTATGACAGTTTTATATTGGATGGGTAAACATTAACAGAATGGTTTGTTTCTACAGAGAGAAACACAGACACAGACTGATTGGGCTGAATGTTCCTTTTTATCTATTTCAATGGAACAATCTTGTCTGCTTTTTTAAGAGACAATGATGCACAGTTAATTGTAGGCACTCTCAATCTCCCAAAGAAGAAACAGAGCCTTCCTCTTTGATGTTCCTCTGGTGTCCTTTTATGGGCATTATGTACAGACTTCAGCAGCCTAATCGAATGAACTGTGAAGGTTGGAGACTCAGAAGTGACATTGGAAAGCTAGTCTTCTCGCCATGGTAAAATAAAGGAAGTGATTTTTCTGGCTGTTCAGACAAATCTTGTTAAGAGAGAGAGAGAGGGCACGATCAACATGTAATACAAAGGACTAGTCATGCAGCCCCTGATTGTAGAGATACTGGTGCTCAGGGAATCCAATTTTTAATAAAAGAGTAACTGTTGAATTAACTTTTGTAACAAAATGACAAACACCTGATGAAGGAGCAGCGCTCCGAAAGCTAGTGCTTCCAATTAAACCTGTTGGACTATAACCTGGTGTTGTGTGGTTTTTAACTTTTGTAACAAAGTCACATTACTGAACATTAACTTTGGTGGGGAGGGGATGGAAAGTGAAGAGGGGAGAGAGTTGCATTATGATGCCACTGTTAACTGTCTTGGTATAATATCATGAAGGAATGATGGGAGTTTTGGAAAATTACAAACAATGCATCTAATAGTTTTCTCAGTACTCTTTCTTTGGTGATTGTATAGTTTTAATTTCCTCCCTTCTTTTCAATTCTTGATTTACAGGTATTTTGTGTTTCTAACAGTGAAGACAAATTCAAAATATCTGTTCAGTGCTTCATCTGTTTGCTTATTTGCCATTATTAATTACACAGACTCATGCTCTAGCTGAAGAGTGTGGTGCTGGAAAAGGCAGCATCCGAGGAGCAGGAGAATTGACATTTCCAAGGTAAGCTCTTCATCAGGAATTAGGAGTTGGCCCAAGGGGGCTGAGAGAGTGGGGTGGGGCTGGGGGAAGATATCTGGGAATGTGATGGGTAGATGCAGGTGGGGGGGTGAAGGTGATAGGTCGGAAGGGAGGGTGGAGCGGATAGGTGGGAAGGAAGACAGACAGGTCGGACAGTTCAAGAGGGCAGTGCTGAGCTGGAAGAGTGGATCTGGGATAAGGTGGAGGAGGGGAAATGAGGAAACTGGTGAAATCAAAATTGGTCCCATGTGGTTAGAGGGTCCCAAGGCAGAAGACGAGGCGCTCTTCCTCCAGGCAGTGGGAGACTAGAGTTTGGCAGTGGAAGAGGCCCAGGTCCTGCATGTCCTTGGTGGAGGGAGAGTTAAAGTGTTCGGCCACAGGGCGATGGGGTTGTTTAGTGTGAATGTCCCAGGGATGTTCTCTGAAACGTTCCGCAAATTGGAGAGCCAACTCTCCCCGATCTAGAGGATATCACATTGACAGCATGGATACAGTAGGTGACGTGTGGAAGTACAGGTAAATTTCTGTCAGATGTGGAAGGATTCTTTGGGGTCTTAGACGGAGGGGACGTGGTTTGTAGGGCTTTAGAGAGGGAATTTGAGAGCTTTAGCACCGAAGCAGCTGAAGGCAAGGTGAACAGTAGTGGAGCAATTGAGATTGGAGATGCTGAAGAGGCCAAAATGAGTTGAGTGTGCATGATCTAAGAGAGTTATGAGGCTAGCGAGATTAACAAGAGAGGGATGGAGTATGTTTGTGAAGATATTTGAAATCAATTTAAAGATTGAAGAATCAAAGTGTAACTTAATCAGTGTGATAAGTGAATGGGACTTATTATAATTTAAGACATTAGAGTTGAATTTTTGATGACATCAAATTTACATCAGGCGGAAGGGAAGTGGAAATAGCCAAGTTCTAGAGGTAAAAAGCATCCAAGGCAGAGAAATCCTCACTGCTTGGAGTAATGCCTCTGTTCTTGGTGTAATAATTGGTTTGCTGTAGTCAGGAATTGAGCAGCTGAAAATATATAGATTTTCAGAGGTGTAACAGAACCACCCAAAGAAAAAGCAAAGAAGATAAAAATGTGTAAGGCTCCAACATTCAGTTATTGGGTGAATCATAATTCTGTGCATATTTCATGTTACTTGTGGAAGTGAATGGAGATATCAGACAGAATTTAATTATTTTCTACTGTCTGTTTCAAAATCATGAAATAGTTCGAGAATTAATTTGTAAATACTGAGCAAACAAGGGTAGACCCAACCATCTTTGGCTGCTTCATCAATGATCTACTCACCATCATATTGTCAGAATTTGGGATGTTGCCTGAATATTGCACAATATTCAGCACAATTCACAACAACTCAGATACTGAAGCAGTTATTGTCCACATATGCCATTAGATCTGGAGAACATCCAGATTTAGGTTGTTATGCAGCAAGTCAAATTTGTGCCACCCAAGTGCTGGGTAATGGTCATCTCCAACAAGAGAGGGTCCAACCTTTGCTCTTTGGCATTCAATGTCATTACCATTTTCTGACACCCCATGATCGCTATCTTAGAGGGTTATCTCTAACCAAAAACTGAACTGAACTAGCCATACACACTGAGTCTATAAGAGCAGGTCAAAAGCCAGGAAACCTACAGGAAGTAATTCATCTCCTGACTTCTCAAAGCTGTTCACCGTCTCCAAGGCATAAACCAGGATTATGATGGAATATGTTCAGTTGCCTGGATGTGCAGCTCCAACAACACTCAATAAGTTAGAAAGCAGCAAAACAAACTATTAAAATGTCTGCCAGAGCCAATGTCAGGTGATGATTGTGATAAATTACTCTACATCATATACAGGCTGGCATCTTCAGGTCGAAAGGTGATAAATAGTCTGTAATTTTGAGAATAATGTCTCCAGAAGGAGAAAATCAAATGAACAGCTATCAGGGTAGCTTTATGCAACATTTTGAGCTTCGCACATCTGTGCAAACTCACTCAAGATGGTGACCAAAAAATTGAAGCCTTGAAGGTAAGGTTGATGCTAAACAATGTATCAAATATTGCCATTTGGAAGATACAGATGGTTGCACGTGCTGTTTGGCATTTCCAATGCTCTAGAAGCGCTCTCAATGAAATGTCGTTTCACGTGATGACCAAAACAAAGTAGTTATTGATCTTCTCAGAGTGTAAGCTATTTTGGACGACCTCCTAGCCTTTGGATGTGGCAATACAATGTAATAAGCCATCACAAATGACCATCAGAAGATGGTAAAGCTGTTAAAGTGATCTTGCCAGATGAACCTGAAGCTAAACAGCCAACCAGGTCATTCAAGTGACTATGTAATCAGATGACAGACAGTTATAAGTCTTGCCATGATCTCATGATATTTACCAAGTCGCCCTTACCATCTCTGCCTGGGCTTTCTCAATTTATCTTACTCAACTATACTCCAACACTGTTGACTTCTGCAACTATTATTCAATCTTCTCCACTAACAGGCTGTGGTCTTCTCCCTATTGTCTAACCTTGTCTGTCCACAGGAATTTAGTTAAATCCCTCATAGAGTAATAGAGTCATACATCACGGAAACAGACCTTTCAGTCCATGCTGGCCATAATCCCAAACTAATCTGTGCTTGGCCCACATCACTCCAAACATTTCTTATTCATTATTTATCCAAATGTCTTTTAAATGTTGTAACTGTATCAGCATCCATCACTTCCTCTGGAAGTTCATTCCACATGTGACGCACTCTGATGTTAAAAAAAAATTGTCCCCGTGTCTTTTTTTAAATCTTGCTCCTTTCACCTTAAAAATATGCTCCCTAGTCTCTAGTCTTGAAATTCCCCACCTTAGGGAAATGGCACCTGCCATTCATCTTATCTACACCCACCATGGTTTTATAAATCTCTAAGGTCACCCTCCTACATTCAAGTGAAAAAAGTCCCAGCCTATGAAGCCTCTCCTTACAACTCAAACTCTCCATTCTTGGCAACATCTGGTAAATCTCTTAATAAACCCTTTCCATCTTAATAATCTCCTTCCAAAAAAAGGCGGCCAGAACGGGACACAGTTCTCCAGAAGAGGCCTCACCAACGTCCTGTACAACCTCAATGTAACATCCCAACTCCTATACTCAGAGGTCTGAGCAATGAAAGCAGTCATGCTAAACATCTTCTTAACCACTCTATCTATGTGATGCAAACTTCAAAGAATTATATACCTGAACCCTAGGTCTCTCCATTCTACAACACCCTCAAAGGGTCTACTTTTGATTGTATAGGTCTTACCTTTGTTTGTTTACCTCACCTTTATCTAAGTTAAACTCCAGCTGCCATTCTTCAGCCCCTTGATCCAATTGATCAAAATCTCTTTGCAATGTTGGATAACCGTCTTCACTGCCCACTATACCACCAATCTTGGTGTCATCTACAAACTTAGTAACCATGCCTTGCATACTCATTTAAATCATTTATATAAATGACAAACAAAAGTGGACCTCGCAGTGGTCCATGTGGAACATCGCCTGATCACAGACCTCCAAAAACAAACCTTCCCTGTCTCCTGCTGTTAAGCCAATTTTTGTATCGAATTAACAAGCCCCACCCTGAATCCCATGTGATCTGACTGTACTAATTAGTCTAACATGCGGAACCTTGTTAAAGGCTTTACTAAAGTCCAAGTAAACAATCTGCCCTCATCAATCTTCTTGGTTACTTCCTCAAAACACTCAACATTAAGTTTGAGACACTATTTTCCTTGCACAAAATTATGCTGATTATCCCTAATAATGTCTTGCCTCTCCAAATTAATATAAATCCAATCTTTCAGATCCACTTCAATGACTTTTGGGAATACTGTGTGCAATTCTGGTCTCCTTCCTATTGGAAGGACGTTGTGATGGGATGGGACCATTCACCAAAGCAGATTCGCCACTGACGATTAGCCACTGCCCATTGGCCACTGAAGACGATTCACCACCGCAAATAAGCAGATTCGCCGCCAACGATTAAACACTGCCCTTTGACCACTGAGCATATCTAAACTATATAAAATTGTTGTTATATTGGTTAAGGTAGTGTTTGCATTGTTTCAGTAACAACTTATGTTTGTTACAGAAGAGTTCTTTTTTAAGCTTATATTTTTTTTCCATTTACCCCCAAGTCTTCAAAATGGAAACAGAAATTATTAGTAAATGTGGAAATAAGAAGTTTTACCACGATGGTTTTATGTATGTTTTTGATAAACTATCCAAGAGTGATTCAAGTATTAAGTTTTGACGATGTGAACAAAGGGGTTGATGTAATGGACGGATCCACACCAAGAGTGGCACTGCGAGAAAAACAATAAATGAATAAAAAAAGCTAAAAAAATCAAGACACAGATGATAGAATTAAAAAAACTTGTTCTTGAATACGGTGAAAGAGATTGTTTGGAATATCTTAGAGGAATAGCGCATAACTATCAAATGAACTAAAATTTCATTGTTTAATATTAATGTGAGATTTTATTGCCATTATAAAGATTTTAAAAATATATTTCCTTTTTCTGGTTAAAGTTTGTATCTCATTTTTATATATAAACCAATAAAATGATATTTATTTTACCTTTTTTTATCAATATGTAGTATGTAGTTGTATAAATAAAGGGGACTAAAAAGTATGAAAGAACAGGCGGGAGGGAAAACAATCAGTACAGATATATATTTCCGGTGGCAGATAGTCTCTAGAGGTCAAATGACCCCAGTGGAGAAACGCTGGCGGAGAACTGGCAGTGGCTAATCATCGGCGACGAATCTGCCGTGGCAAATCGTCACCAACCCTGTTGTGAAACTTGAAAGATTTACAGGATGTTGCCAGGTTGGAGGAGTTGAGCTTTACGGGGACGCTGAATAGGCTGGGGCTGTTTTCCCAGGAGCATCAGAGGCTGAGGGGTGACCTTATAGAGGTTTATAAAATCATGAAAGGCATGGATAGGGTAAATAGGCAAAGTGTTTTCCCTGGGGTGGAGGAGTCCAGAACTAGAGGGCATAGGTTTAGGGTGAGAGGGGAAAAATTTAAAAGGGACCTAAGGGGCAGCTTTTTCACGTAGAGGGTGCCAGAGGAAGTGGTGGAAGCTGGTACAATTGCAGCATTTAAAAAGTATCTGGATGGGCATATGAATAGGAAGGGTTTAGAGGGATATGGGTCAAGTGTTGGCAAATGGGACTAGATTAATGTAGGATATTTGGTGAGCATGGACGAATTGGGCCGAAGGGTCTGTTTCTGTGCTGTATATCTCTATGACTCTAACCTACCCACCATCGAAGTCAGACTCACAGGTGTGTAGTTCCCAGGCTTCTCCTTACATCATTTCTTAAACAAAAGCACAACATTAGCCACTCTCCACCCATATTTGTAGATGATACAAATATTTCTGCAAGGAGTCCTGGAATTTCCCCCCTAACATCCCACAAAGTCCTGGGATACACTAGATCAGATTCCAGAGATTTATCCACTTTAATATTTTCTAAGACCTCCTGCACTTGCTCATCTGTAACGGGAACTGTTTTCAAAACATCAACTTTTAATTTCCCTGTGTTCTCTAGCCTTGGTTTCTTTCTTTACGGTACAAACTAACATGAAATACTCATTTAACATCTCTTCAGTCTCCTTAGGTTCAACACAAAGACGACTTAATTGATCTTTAAGAGGCATTACTCTCTTTCTAGTTGGTCAGTATCAATGTCTGCTACTTTTAAAACTCAATTTTTTATATCTATATATATGATTTCAGAACACTTCCCCCTTCATCACTTGTCAAAGGGGCAACTCTCCGAAAGCTAGGACTTCCAAATAAACATGTTGGACTATAACCTGGTGTCGTCTGACTTCTGACCTTGTCCACCCCAGTCGGACACCAGCGCCAAAACATAATCGGCAGATAAAAGCGAAGATCCCTTATTCCTATCTAGCCATCTTCAGGAATCTATGGGCAAGCACCCCAAAATCACTCAGTTCCCCTGAGATTCCTAGTGTCCTGCTATTCATTGACCATAAGGTATAGAAGCAGAATTCTCCCTTAAGTACTACCTTATCTCCTTGCTTCTTGCATCATCTCCCACTTATCAGGTTAAATTCCATCTGCAGTTGATTTGAAGATCTGACCAACCCATAAAGGAACAAAAGGGCAAGGTTAGGAGAAATGATTTAAAATTTACCTGGATGACTGCAGCTCCAACACCACTCAAGAAGTTCCAACTTCATCCAGGACAAAGCACCCACTTGATAGATACTCCATCCAGACTCTTAAATATCCAAATGCCTATATCACTTGTGCACCATAGTTGCAGTGTATCATCTGCAAGATGCAATGCAGCATCTTATAAAGAAATTTGACAGTGCCACTTTCCAAACGTATGACCTTTACCAGCAAGAAGGACAAGGAGAGTAAGTGCATTGGGAACACCATTATGTATAGATTCTCCTTTAAGACACACACAGGCCTGAATTGGAAATGTATCATTGTTCCTTCACAACCATAATATTAACATGGAAATTGCTATCTGACAGCACTTAGTGCACTTATGTGACATGCACTACACCAGTTCAAGACAGTCGTAGTTCACAGTACCTTCCTAAGGGCAACTAGGAATTGGCAACAGGCCATGCCACTGAAGCATATATCTCCACCATGGATTTTGAAGATAAAAAGCTTTAAACCCATCACCGGCAAGTTTATCCATGTTGCCCAGATATACAAATTATAAACAGTAAATAAAACAGTATTCCCAGTCTAGGTGTGAATTGTGAACTGTAACACAAAAATAAATTAATTGCCAATTAAGTGGTAATAAATAAAGGTTTATAAAAAAATTGCTGAATAGTAAATGGGCATGTATCCATTTACTGTGACAGGATGAACAGTCAGCAGGGACACATTCCAGACATAATGGTAGCACATACAAGCGGCATATTTTTACATATGATTTTTATAAGCCTTAGTGGCATCTGCTACTGGCAGTTTGAAATGATGCAAATAGGCATAACTAATTGTAAGGGAGTTGTAATATCAACTTTCTGACAGCGAGATGAAAGAAGGGAAGTGACATTGCAGTTGAAGGGTGATCAAACTTCTCTACGGCAAGTGGCAAGAACCTATTTGTTACGTACTAGCTGCCATGCAAACTCATTGAAACATCATTTTGGCTGGTAAAATGGCACCTCAGCAATTAACTGCAGCAAAAGAAAAGCACATGGCTTCAGATTCATGACTGGTTAAATGTAACAGCAGCAGATGAGGTAGTCTTCCTTGGTAGATTTCACTTGGGTGCTGCTTTTCTTCCAAAGGCAGCTTTGCTGGTCTGTGAGAGAGGGGGTATTGATGCATTGAGAATGGCTGTTGGCTGTTCAATGGGGATTGAGGGACTAGAGGGAGAGTGGATTGTAGCAGATTTATGAGGGCTTCTTGGGGGCACAGGAGGAGGCTGATCCGCACTGGGAAAGTCAATATGTACAAATAGAAAGTAGAACATGATTGGGGGAGGTTGGGGTGGGATGTGGATGATAGAACAGACAGATTGCAGGGAATGGATGCCAGTCCATCTGCCCTAGCAGATTGCCAACTTCCTGTGTCCTCACCATGCGACTGCCCAGGCCCCTCAGCCATGAAGATGCAGTTAGATGGCTGCTGCATTGCTGCTTCTGCCTAGCATCTCAGCCTAGACACACCTCCACTTGCACTGCCAAAACAATTGTGTTACAACATGATTCTGGCCATATCTCAGAGGAAATGCTTCCATTGTAAAAGAAAAAAAATTACACGCTTCATTGATTATTATGAAGTACACTTAACCTTCACTTCAGCACATTCACTTACTGACTGAGACAAATTAATAGAGAGTCTGACAAATAGTTTAAATCATAAAAGCGCCAAAGAATGTTTCTGCATGGTTGGAGATTTTCAGAAGTCTTTTATCTGTTATTTTAATGAACACATGATCTCCTTCATTAAAATCAAATATTGCCCCCAGGTAGCTATTGTCCAGCCACCGGTCTGAATTCTGTCCTGTGCAGAAGAATTTCCGAACAGCCATTAATTCAATAGGTTGTGGGTAGGCGTCTCCTTCTTTGAAAACTATCTGCTTCAGAAACCCATTTCTTTCAACATCACATCCTATTTCACCTAATAGGATCTTTGAGTAAATGAAGTAATGTCCAGATTTTTTAATCACCAATGCTCCTTCCTTATAGTCAATTCCACGTAAGAAGGCAATCCCTTTGTTGTGTTCCCATTGTAGTCGGCCATATCCTGAGGCACTGAGGTTACATCCTGTAAGAATACAAACATCTATAAATACTGTTGCAACCAGACAAGTTTCATCACCTTTTCCACCA
Organism: Chiloscyllium plagiosum; assembly: GCF_037043375.1. NCBI lineage: Eukaryota > Metazoa > Chordata > Chondrichthyes > Orectolobiformes > Hemiscylliidae > Chiloscyllium > Chiloscyllium plagiosum. Next base: position 527,429 of record NW_028270183.1, read on the forward strand.
TTACAAATTATCTGTGATTAAGTGTGTTTTATTTGCTATCAGAGTCATAGAGATGTATAACATGGTCCAATGCAAGCACATGAGCCACATGAAAGCTGTAAACCCACAAATGGAGTAGGAGCAAAACATATCTAGACTCTCAGAACAGCTGGAAAGGCTGTTGGAACATGGGGGTTTCCTACATCAATCTATCCTCAAAGAAACCAGAGTCTGAGATGGACTCCTGAAGAAGAAGATGAATTTCTTCCGAGATGCTCTGTGTGCAAGAGGAAGGCTACGGACCGATACATGATGCCCGTATCCAAGGCTGAGTTGGAGGAACCTGGATGTGTTGAGAAAATGGCCCAGGAGAGGCCATAAGCAAAAGAACAGCCTCCATCTCCTGACTCAGAGGGAGAGGGATGTAGTGATTGTAACAAGGTCAGCCAGGTGAACCTAATAGAACATGAGTTTCCTGATTGAGGTTGTTAACCTGGTCCAGTCAGGGAGCCCTAGTTGACAGATATAACCTGGAGTGTAGCCCGGGTGTCCTTGGAGAAGGAGCACGCGGTGTCCACCAACACCCTGGAGTTGTTCAGGGAGAGGTGGGCGCCGCAGGGAGTGGAGTGCATCATTTCTCCCTCCAACTCTATTTTGATTTAGTCCCTACCCACCCCTTCACTGTTTTGATCACACAGCACTGCCCTTTGATGCGAAGGGCAGTGTTTGTCACTGGCCACCCGGGTGTTTTCCTATCTTCCTGGTGGTGGAAATTGAATAAAAGATTGGTGCACTTTGTGTCTTTCACTGTGTCTCACACCTGCACACACACACCATGGGTGCTGGGGATAAAATAAGCACTACCGCACTTAGGTGGTAGTGTGGGGGTTAAAAAAAAAAAAAAAAAAATAAATAAATAAATAAAAAAAAAAATAAAAATAAACAGGAGTGTCAACATGATGTTCTGGCTTAGTTGGTTAAAGTACTAGCTTGGTAAACAGTGAAATTTGGGGTTCAAATCCTAGCTGTGCCTACACATCACATGAACTATTTTTGAAAAAAAAGAAAAAAAAAAAAAAAAAATAACCTGGAGTGTAGCCCGGGTGTCCTTGGAGAAGGAGCACGCGGTGTCCACCAACACCCTGGAGTTGTTCAGGGAGAGGTGGGCGCCGCAGGGAGTGGAGTGCATCATTTCTCCCTCCAACTCTATTTTGATTTAGTCCCTACCCTCCCCTCCCACTGTTTTTGATCACACAGCACTGCCTTTTGATGTGAAGGGCAGTGTTTGTCACTGGCCACCTGGGTGTTTTCCTATCTTCCTGGTGGTGGAAATTGAATAAAGATTGGTGCACTTTGTGTCTTTCACTGTGTCTCACACCTGCACACACACACCATGGGTGCTGGGGAAAAAAAAAAAAAAATAGCCTGGAGTGTAGCCCGGGTGTCCTTGGAGAAGGAGCACGCGGTGTCCACCAACACCCTGGAGTTGTTCAGGGAGAGGTGGGCGCCGCAGGGAGTGGAGTGCATCATTTCTCCCTCCAACTCTATTTTGATTTAGTCCCTACCCTCCCCTTCACTGTTTTGATCACACAGCACTGCCCTCTGATGTGAAGGGCAGTGCTTGTCACTGGCCACCCGGGTGTTTTCCTATCTTCCTGGTGGTGGAAATTGAATAAAGATTCGTGCACTTTGTCTTTCACTGTGTCTCACACCTGCACACACACACCATGGGTTCTGGGGAAAAAATAAGCACTACCGCACTTAGGTGGTAGTGTGGGGGTTAAAAGAACAAAAAGAAAAAAAGAAAAAATAAATAAATAAATAAATAGGGATTCACAGAAAAAAAAAAGAAAAAAAAAATATAACCAGGAGAATTGGTGCACTTTGTGTCTTCAAGAAAGAAAAAAAAAAGAAAAAAAAAAAGAGAAAAAAAAAATAACCTGGAGTGTAGCCCGGGTGTCCTTGGAGAAGGAGCACGCGGTGTCCACCAACACCCTGGAGTTGTTCAGGGAGAGGTGGGCGCCGCAGGGAGTGGAGTGCATCATTTCTCCCTCCAACTCTATTTTGATTTAGTCCCTACCCTCCCCTTCACTGTTTTGATCACACAGCACTGCCCTCTGATGTGAAGGGCAGTGCTTGTCACTGGCCACCCGGGTGTTTTCCTATCTTCCTGGTGGTGGAAATTGAATAAAGATTGGTGCACTTTGTGTCTTTCACTGTGTCTCACACCTGCACACACACACCATGGGTGCTGGGGATAAAATAAGCACTACCGCACTTAGGTGGTAGTGTGGGGGTTAAGAAGAAAAAAAAAATATAAAAAAAAAAGAAAAAAAAAATAACCTGGAGTGTAGCCCGGGTGTCCTTGGAGAAGGAGCATGCGGTGTCGACCAACACCCTGGAGTTGTTCAGGGAGAGGTGGGCGCCGCAGGGAGTGGAGTGTATTATTTCTCCCTCCAACTCTATTTTGATTTAGTCCCTACCCTCCCCTTCATTGTTTTGATCACACAGCACTGCCCTTTGATGTGAAGGGCAGTGCTTGTCACTGGCCACCCGGGTGTTTTCCTATCTTCCTGGTGGTGGGAATTGAATAAAGATTCGTGCACTCTGTGTCTCTCACTGTGTCTCACAGCTGCACACACACACCATGGGTGCTGGGGATAAAATAAGCACTACCACACTTAGGTGGTAGTGTGGGGGAAAAAAAAAAAGAAAAAATAGAAAAAGAAAAAAAAATAACCTGGAGTGTAGCCCGGGTGTCCTTAGAGAAGGAGCATGCGGTGTCGACCAACACCCTGGAGTTGTTCAGGGAGAGGTGGGCGCCGCAGGGAGTGGAGTGCATCATTTCTCCCTCCAACTCTATTTTGATTTAGTCCCTACCCTCCCCTTCACTGTTTTGATCACACAGCACTGTCCCTTGATGTGAAGGGCAGTGCTTGTCACTGGGCACCCGGGTGTTTTCCAATCTTCCTGGTGGTGGAAATTGAATAAAGATTCGTGCACTTTGTGTCTTCCACTGTGTCTCACAAGAAAAAGAAAAAAAAATAAACCAGGGATCTAAGATTCGTGCACTTTGTGTCTTTCACTGTGTCTCCCACCTGCACACACACACACCATGGGTGCTGGGGATAAAATAAGCACTACCACACTTAGGTGGTAGTGTGGGGTTTAAGGGGGAAAAAAAAGGAAAAAAAAAATGGAAAAAAAAACCAAAACAAAACAGGGACATTTCGTGCACTTTGAGAAGAAAAAAAAAAATTTAAAAAAGGGAAGTGTCACTGCCCTCTGATGTGAAGGGCAGTGCTTGTCACTGGCCACCCGGGTGTTTTCCTATCTTCCTGGTGGTGGAAATTGAATAAAGATTGGTGCACTTTGTGTCTTCCACTGTGTCTCACACCTGCACACACACACCATGAGTTCTGGGGATAAAATAAGCACTACCGCACTTAGGTGGTAGTGTGGGGGTTAAAATTAAAAAAAATAAATAATAAACAGGAGAATTTCCTGGTGGTGGAAATTGAATAAAAAAGACAAAAAAAAAATTAACCTGGAGTGTAGCCCGGGTGTCCTTGGAGAAGGAGCATGCGGTGTTGACCAACACCCTGGAGTTGTTCAGGGAGAGGTGGGCGCCGCAGGGAGTGGAGTGCATCATTTCTCCCTCCAACTCTATTTTGATTTAGTCCCTACCCTCCCCTTCACTGTTTTTGATCACACAGCACTGCCCTTTGATGTGAAGGGCAGTGTTTGTCACTGGCCACCCAGGTGTTTTCCAATCTTCCTGGTGGTGGAAATTGAATAAAGATTCATGCACTTTGTGTCTTTCACTGTGTCTCACACAAAAAAAAATACACAGGAGGGAGGTGGAGTGCATAAAAGAAAAAAAAATACACAGGAGGGAGCACTTTGTGTCTTTCACTGAAAAAAGAAAAAGAAAAGAAAAAAAAAGGGAATGTCTTGATCACACAGCATTGCCCTTTAAAAAAAAATTAACCAGGAGTGTAGCCCGGGTGTCCTTGGAGAAGGAGCACGCGGTGTCGACCAACACCCTGGAGTTGTTCAGGGAGAGGTGGGCGCCGCAGGGAGTGGAGTGCATCATTTCTCCCTCCAACTCTATTTTGATTTAGTCCCTTCCCTCCCCTTCACTGTTTTGATCACACAGCACTGCCCTTTGATGTGAAGGGCAGTGCTTGTCACTGGCCACCTGGGTGTTTTCCTATCTTCCTGGTGGTGGAAATAAAAGAAAACAGGAGTGTCAGGGGATCTGTTCACTCTGAGAGCTGGCTCTGAGGGAGCTGGATCAGTGTCAAGAACTATGCATCTGTAAATAAAAGGTGACTTGATAATGGGATTCTGGCCTCTGGATTTATTTTCATTTGGGACTGTCCTCCTTGGATGCTGAAAGATTTGATAGAGGTTTTCAAAATCATAAGCAGCTGGATGAGTACATATGGAGTAGTTGTTCCTGCTCATAAAACAAAAAAGAACAAAAGGGCATAGACTTAAAGTGATGTGTAAATGAAGCAAGAGTGTTGTGAGAAAAAAACCTTGAGGATAAGGAAGGCACTGCCTGGAAATATGGTGGAGGCAGGTCCAACTGAGGCATTCAAGAGGCACTAGATGGTTATTTGGATAGAAATGGAGTGCAGGGATAATGGGGAAACAGCGTTAGGTTGAAAATAATTGTAGGTGTGATGGGCCAAATACTCCTCTTCTGTCACAATTCTGTCATCCTTTGATTAGGTGGAATACTTTAAGTGTTTCTTGGATTAAATTGTACTAGATTTTACATTGTGTCACATAGGCTATTGTCAGTGATTACCCATATAGCTAATATTGATCAGTGAATCTAATCTTTTGTTTTAGTTTATATTCAAAGGAAATTGAAATATATGTATATAGACTGACTGTACATTAGTGAAGATGAGCATAGTCTAATGTTCAAACAGCAATCCAAGTTTGTGTTGGCCAGCAGAAAAATATGATGTATTTATGTACCAGGGTTCACAGCACTAGAAATCCCAAAGTATTTGTGAAGTAGTCACAGAGGAGAAAAAAACAGCAGCCAATTTCTGTTTAACAAGCTCCTCCAAACAGTAATATAATAACAACCATATCATCTGTTTTTGTGATGTCGAATGAGGGACAAATATTGGCAAAGACATTGGAGCTAAACCCCTTGCTTGTCTTTGGAGCACGGACTAAAATCCTTTGCATCCCCTTGATAGAGAATAAAGGGCCTTGGTTTCACATCTCGTCTGAAAGATGCTACCCCCATGGTGCTACTCTGGAGTGTCAGTCTTGAATGCTGCATTTAACTCCTGGGGTGGGACTTGAATCCACAACCTTATTACTCAAAGGAGACAGTGCTGTCAGCTCAAAAAAGAGAAACTTAAGCCAATTTATAATTGCAGTGTGTTTAAAACTCTCCAGACATTGAGTGAGAGATTGACACACACAGATTGACACATCTTCATAATAACATTGATAACAAAATATTCTGATACCAGTGTTAAACTATCAGTATATAGTTCACTGTTTATGGCTGTTGATGATAGTTGAACTAGCTATTCTGCTTTGAGAACCTCCTACAGTGATATCCTGAGGATGTAATGATTGATCATCAACAACCATAGTAAAGGATTCTTCAGAAATTGGGCTTCTGTTTCCTTTAAGCACATGTGAGGAAGGTAATGGGAAACCATTCATCATGCCTTCTTTTGCCTCATCATATTATTCACTAAAATTGAAAATGGGAGGAGACCATTATCAGCACCTAAAGAGAAAGGCCCAAAACTTTGAGGCATGGAGTAATGGCTGGCAGGAGGCTGGAAGGATACAGCAAGCCAGGCAACAACTGGAGATGGAGAAGTCGATGTTTCGGGTATAATAGACAAGGTCTTTTCCCTAAGGTGGGAGAGTCCAGAACTAGAAGGTATAGGTTTAGGGTGAGAGGGGAAAGATTTAAAAGATTTAAAAGGAACCTAAGTGGCAACTTCTTCAAGCAGAGGGTGGTGCGTGTATGGAATGTGCTGCCAGAGGAAGTGGTGGAGGCTGGTACAATTACAACATTTAAAAGACATCTGGATGGATATATGAATAGGAAGGGTTTAGAGGGATATGGGCTAAGTGCTGGCAAATGGGACTATATTAGGTTAGGATATCTGGTCGGCATGGATGAGTTGGACCAAAGGGTCTGTTTCCATGCTGTACATCTCTATGATTCTATGAATCTATGACTCTATGACTTTATTGATAACAGAAGATGATTGATAGGGCAGTCATTAATAGAAAGAAAGTTCTCTGCTTTTTGAAGCATGAAGATACCTCGATAGTCTTGCTTTTCAATGGTAACATAGCTATACTGGAACAGCTTGGTGAGGGAAATAACTTGGTCTGGTACACAGGTCTTGCGCAATACACTCAAGATGCTGTCCAGAATCATAGTCTTTGCCGATTCCAGTGATTTAATTCAACTATTCATGCTGATTAAACCAAATTGACTGGAAACTGATATCTACAGTGGTGGGGATGACAGGAGTAGCTAAAAAGAGTCATCCAATCAGGATGCACTTCTGGCTAAAGATTCCTCTTAACACCTAAGCTTTAATGTTGTGGAATGCACCATATTTGAGGACTCGTGAAGCTTCTTCCTATTAGATTCCTTGTACTCCACTATTCTCATTTATAATTGTTACAGCTAATGTGCTTTGTCCTTAAGTGAAGTTGGGAGACTACTTAAGAATAGCCTGCTGCTTTAGTATTTTTTTAAAAATCTGGTTCACCAAGGAAATCTTTGGTGCAAGTTGCTGGTGGAACTACATCTGGAGTACTATCAGCAGTTTCGATACCCTTCTTTAAGGAAAGTCATCACTTCATTGGAGGTAGCTCAGAGAAGGTGCACAAGGATGATCCCAATATGGAGAGATTGACTTATGAACAAGGATTATGCAAGTTGGAATTCTACTCATTGGACTTTAGAAGAATGAGAGGTGAAGTAATTGAGATGTATAGAATGCTTAAGAGGCTTGATGGTGTAAATTATGCAAGACGTTACTCCTCATGGGACAGTCAAGGACCAGAAGGAATAGTCTCAGAATAAAGGTGTGCCAATTTAAGACTGAGATGAGGAGGAACTTCTTCTTTCATAGGGTTGTGAGTCTTTAGAACTCCTTGCCAGAGAGAGAAGAGTCCTTATGTATATTTAAGGCTGAGATAGAATCTTGATCAGTAGAAGGATCAACAGTTATAGGGACAGGGCAGGAAATAGGCATTAGAAGTGTCAGATTGGCCGTGATCCAGTTGAATGATGGAGTAGGTTTGAAGGGCTGAAAATGTGTTGCTGGAAAAGCGCAGCAGGTCAGGCAGCATCCAAGGAGCAGGAGAATCGACGTTTCGGGCATGAGCCCTTCTTCAGGAATTGAAGGGTCAAGCAGGCTACTTCTCTTCCTATTTCTGATAGTCTAATCTGCAGATAGCCTGTGCGGTCCAGTGAAAAGTCATCAAACTGAAATGCCAACTCTGTATCTCCCTCTGATCTGAATATTTTCATTGCTTTTTTTAAATAGCTCTGTGGGTTGCTTCATTAGATTTGTAGCTTATTACTGCACAGATCTGGTCCTGCTTTGAACAAGGTTTGGTGTCCTGGCTTCATTCTGTTCAAGATGTAAAGAATGTGCAAAAGCAATCAAATCACAAATAGTGCTGGCATACTATTCCACCACACCTCATGGATGCTAAATCTGACCTTAGACCACCTGTCTAATTGGGGATCGGGATCTCAAATATAGTTACAATCTCTGTGGCAGCCATGGATGCTGCGGAGCTCTGACTAAGTTATAATAACTATGTTCCCACTCTAACAACCACTAGCTCACAAAGCAACCCTCCAACCCCACCCCAGTTGCCACAATCTTTCGCAGCTACCTCTATCAAGTCTCACTGAAGGACTGTAACAATTCCCAAGGCTTAACATGGGGTCACAGTACAAAAAGGTTTGGGAATCTTTGCCTTAATCAGTCTAACTTAGTGTCGTTATAGTGCTATAGTAAACTATGGAATGTATTTTCGTATGTGATGATCAATTCTGATAGAAATATCATAGATGAACCCACATATATATCTATAATAAGTTAAGCTGTGAAAAAGATCAGGTTGGCTCCTTTTTCATGTTAATTTCCTCACCACCAGATCCAGTCTGTCATTCAGAACTTCATCAGCTTGGTCAATGATACTACTATTCACCCACTTCATGTAGGGCATTGAAATTCCCCATCCAAAGTATATTCTGTGTGCTTGGTTCCCTCTGAAATTCCTACAAGTAACGACCAACATGGAGAAATACTGATTTGCATTTGTAGTGGAGACAGGACGAGCAGGAGGTGGTGTTTTGCAGAAGGTTTCATTGTTTTTTTAAACTTGAAGCCATTTAGACTTCTTGAAGTCCAGGGTTAATATTGAGGGCTCTCAGAATCACTCCTTCTAAAGGTGCTCCCACCTCTGGTAACGTACACTGGTCTTCGGACAGGACCAAAGAAGGAGGATTCTTAGTTGATACATAAATGCTTTGGATAAGTTCCATCCCTGAATATAATTACCAATGGTTTAAATTTCCAAACTTGGACATCTTCTTACAGAATTTTATAGCAGTTATAAAAAACTATACAGGACATTTTTCATGCCCTTAAGAGGAAATCATGTAATTTGGGACTGGAATAATAAACCTGGGTATCAGACTGTCTTTATTGAAATGCAAATATGACCTTTAAATCCTGTGGCTTTCTACAAATTACTAGATTTATTGAATTCAATTTCTAAATTTGCCATGGTGAAATCTAGATTGTTAATCCAACATCATATCATCAAACTACCACACCGCTTATTAATACATTCTTCCTATAAAAGTGACTTGAGAAACACTGAATCTTATGATAGTGTTTACCACTTTGTAACAAGGCCAGTAAACAGGCGCTGGACCCCTCATAAGATACCATTATAAAATCATAGTTAGAATTTTGCGGTTATTGCATGAATATAGAATTAAGACATCTGCTTGACAATCTGAATTATTCATTTTTAATTATGCCACTTACATATAGACTTACCAGTAACATGTGCTGCGGGCTTTTTTGAATCTTGGAAGATCATATCTAAATAATAAAACAGAAAGTCTTCATAAAATGACATTTGAACATGTTCACCGTTACATATATTTAATCACTTATTTTAAAAAGGTGTAGTTTCAAAGAAAAGATAAAAAGTAAATCATGTATCTTTGTTTAAAAAGGAAGCTAGAACACATTCAGGGACTGAAGAGCAGTCAGTTTAATGTTGATGTCAGGAACAACAATAGTATCCTATCTAAGGGAGAAAACATCCAGAAACACACAACCTAATAATGAATTGTGGAAATATTCAGGGTTATTTCTAGATAGATAGAATTTATGCTCATCGTGCATGAAACCTTGGTAAGGATGTACAATTCTGTTCACTATGTTATGAAAAAGGATGTTAAGGCAGTGGAGAAAAGGCAAGACTAGATTTTTATGTGGATTATACCAAACTCTTTGAGGAATCAATGGATCTAGAAGTGCAAGGTGAGCAGATGCATGCAGGTTCCCATCAAGAAATTGAGCAAGTTGGGAAGGCAAAAGATGTGCTTCAATGCTCACAATTGAGCAATGCTGATATTGAATACCAGTCTAAGCAAGCTGGAATTCAACATCTGATACATGACATTCCAGACAGACCATGAATGAAGCTGTGAGTAGACCTCTACACTCTTACAAGAACTGATTATCTTGTCACCATAGACTATTATTCTTACTGTTTGAGAAGTGGACCAGCTGATTTCAACTACCATTGAGACCATCAAAAGCACACTATAGCCATTATGGCGTCCCCAACATTGTCATGAGCAACAATGGCCAATATTGGGGAAGACATTAAACAGGAATACAGAGCCACAAATAATAAAGGTACAGCTGCATATAAAGTCAACAACTCGAATCAGTAACAATGTCAGAGAGGAAGGAAGAATTCTTGGAGTGTGTATGAGATAGTTTTCTGGATTAATATGCTGCAGAGCCAACTAGAGGACAGGCCATTTTAATCTAGGTATTGTGTATTGAGAAAGGAATAATTAGCAATCTAGAAGTTTGAGGCTCCTAGAGAAGACAGACCATAATATAAGATAGAGAGTGAAATAGTTGATTTTGAGACAATGATTCTTTATTTGCCTGCTGCCCTTTGAGATTGTTTTGCCCTCTCAGCCTGGAGTATCTGTTGGCATCATGCAAGGTTAATATGTTCTCCCTTGAATATGCTCTAGTTGCTGATTTATAATCTCAGCACTTCTGCACATGTTGATCGTTTTTCTAAGGAGGTTTCTCCTTTCTCAGTAGACATGCTCCCGTTAAGCATCTCTAATGCCTAATACAGTTAGATTGTATTTTAGTTCACAGGGTTTTGAGTCACTGTGAGGCTCAATGTGCATTCAAGGCTTTCAAAATCTCTGCAGTCTTACTCTTCCTGTTCTTCAGAGAGATTTAAAGTGGAATATGCTTTGAAACAGTCTCTCGCAATAGTGATAACAGCACAGCTACATGCAGATGTGCTGGCTTGTTAAGTAGATGTTCCTAACATTTTGCCAGTATGAAAAAAATGACAGTTCTATTCATATATTTTATACTGGTGCTGTGAGAGGAAGGGTTGGAGCCTTTGTGACTAATACAATGTTTTAACTGCAGCTTTTTTCTTTGTTTCCTTTTCAATGTTTTTCAGTGACTTGTAGCAGCTTTCACAGCTCTGAAAATTCCTGTATCTTTCTGTCAGTAGCTGTGTTTTCACACAGTTCTTTGACACTCAATCTCAGTTCTATTTCTGACACCATATTGCATGTTTAATACAGTTCCACAAAGCCTGCCCTCACTCTGTCTTTATTGAAACTGCTTACAAGACGTATGCCCCAGTAGAACCAAGCTTCAGCAAGTTATACATCTCTGGGAGTATTATCATCAATTGTAAATAGATATTTAATCCAATGAGAGGAGATAGGAACAATCCAATTACCTCATTTCTTATCATGAGTGGGATTAGGTGTAAAAGACTAGGTTACAAATAGAATTCCTCAAGGCTGCATGTTTGGCCTATTGCTGTTTATTACAATGACATATGTTACATGAGGATATTGATGCAGCTATTCATAAATCTGTGGATAATATAAAAATGTGCAAACAAGTTGGAAATCTAGACAAAATATTTGCAAAGCAATTTGGTTATGGTGGACTTGAATATGGTTAATAAAAAAGATCTTTTGATATTGATAAGTGCACAGTCATGCAGTTGAAATGAGGAACCCCATTTTTCAGTACAGTGCAGGGAGGGACTTGGGGCTTTCCACTGATCATGCATTAAAGGTTCAAAAACAGTGAAAGATAGCTCTAATGGGAAAGTAACTATCATTTTAGGTTGAATTGCCTGAAGAGTTAAAGAAAAACAATGCTAAACACAAACACAAGACTGTGATATGCTTGCACATAGATCACTATCTAATTTTGGTCACTGGTTTATGGTGGGGATATGAAACATAAATAGAAGATATACAGGACAGTGATCAATCTGGTACCTGTTATTACAGCATGTGTATAATCAGGAGGCACCAGACTCTGAGACTATGTTCATTAGAAAGGAACAAGCTCAGAAGGATTAAGAATTGAGTTTTGTTTTTGTATTATGAAATTATTAGATCCTGCCCGGTTAGCTAGGTTACTTGGGATGGATAGATATTGGAGGACTAGCCACCATGGTGAAAAATTCCATGTACAGAGTCTGGTTTGATGTTGTGAAATATTTCTTTTGTGAGCCATTGCTCTGGATAACAGGTAGCTGTGGCAGTGGTGATTATTGATTCCTTGGCAGATTCCTGAGAGACGACAATAATTCCAGTTCAGGTAAGTTGCAGGGTAGCTGAGAATACAAAGCACATAGTAGGTATCCTCTCCTTCAATGCTTGCTCCCTAATTCCATACCTACCTTTGACCCATATCACTTAATACCTTTGATTAACAAAAGAATGTCATATTTAAAACTAATCACTGACAAATCCTAGAATCAGCTCCAACCTCTCCTGGTGTCGATCTCCCAATATCGCCATGAGCTTCTACGGTCATCACCAAATTCTATTATTGTTAATGTTGGTTTTGTTTAAAGTCAATATCAAGCCTTCCCAAACATAACCGATTTATCCTACGCTTCTTAGTCCCCGCACAAATCTGTCAGTATCACCAATGTAATTATCAACAACACTTTCAATGTGCATATTAATCTTCCACATTTCACCATCAATTTCTGAAAACCATCAACACCCCTGGATCAGTTACAGCCTGCATTAAATACAAAGTAAAGCTGCCTCTATATATACTCATCAAGAATCTCACATCTAATGCAGCATTTGACAGTTTTTCAGCATCCTTGATCTAATGAGGTGTTTGCTTTGTAACTGTCTCTAGCATTAACATACTTCATCTTTCTAGATTCAACAGCGACCACTTTTGTGGTCTTTCTGCAAGAGACTGATATTTTGAAACAATCTGATGGCAGTTGTTGTGCCGTGGGCCCTTAGCCGATTCACATTGATTCAATTCATGTCAGACCTCAAATTCATCCAGTTAAACTGGACTGACTTTCAGTACAAATTTCAAGGTAAGAAATCACTGAACTAACTCAATGATTTACATATCTTCTCAGATATTTTATTTATTCACTCAAGGGACATGGGTATCACTGGCTGGGCTGAGGATTTATTGCACAAGCCTAGTTGCCCTTGAGAAGGTGGTGGTGAGTTGCCTTCTTGAACTGTTGCAGTCCATGTGCTGTAGGCTGCCCCACAATGTTCTTAGGGAGGGAATTCCAGAATTTCGACCCAGCGACAGTGAAGGAATGCTGATATATTTCCAAATCAGAATTGTGAGTAGTTTGGAGGAGATCTTGCATGTGGGTGCTGTTCGCATGTATTTTCTGCCCTTGTCCTTTGAGATGGAAGTAATTGTGGGATTGAAAGGTGCTGTCTAAGGATCTATGGTGAATTTCTGCAGTGCACCTTGTAGATGGTGTTGCTGAGCGTTGGTGGTGGAGGGAGTAGATGCTTATGGATTTGGTGCCAATCAAGCAGGCTGCTTAGTCCTGAATGGTGTTGAGCTTTTTGAGTGTACCCATCCAGGCAAGTGGAAGTATTCCATCACACTCCTGACTTGTGCTTTGTAGATGATGGACAGACTTTGGAGAGTAGGAGCTGAGTTATTCAATGCAGTATCCCTAGTCTCTGACCTGCTCTTGCAGCCACTTTGTTTGCCACTGTGATGAGTCCAGATCAATGGTAATCCAAGGATCTATATAGTGGAGGATTCAGTGATGCTAATACCATTGAATGTCAAGAGGCAGTGGTTAGATTGTGTCTTATTGGAGACAGTCATAGCCTGGCAATTCTGAGATGTCAAAGTTACTTGCCATTTGTCAATTACTAACTAAGCTTGGAAATCATTCAGATCTTATTGCATTTGAACATGGACTGCTTCAGTATGTGAAGAGGTATAAAACAATGACTGCAGATGCTGGAAACCAGATTCTGGATCAGTGGTGCTGGAAGAGCACAGCAATTCAGGCAGCATCCGAGGACAGGCAAAATCGACGTTTCGGGCAAAAGCCCTTCATCAGTATGTGAAGAGTCAGGAGTGGTGCTGAACATTGTGTATTCATTGGTGAACATCCCCACTTCTGACCTTATGATGGTGGGAAAGTCATTGATGGCTGAAGATGTTTGGGCTGAGTACATTACCCAGAGGAACTCCTGCAGAGATGTCTTGGAGCTGAGATGGCAGACCTCCAATAACTACAACAATCTTCCCAGGTGCTACATATGACTCCAACTAGGTGAGAGTTTGCCTCTGATACCCATTGATTGCAGTTTTGCATGGGCTCCTTGATGCCATACTCAGTCGAATGCAGCTTTGATGTCAAAGTCTGTCACTCTCACCCTGAATGTTGTCATGGCTCATAGACTTTGCAGTATCCAGTGTTTCCAACTGTTTCTTGATATGACATAGAGTGAATTGAATTGGCTAAGACTGGTATCTGTGATGCTGGGGACCACTGGAGGAGGCCGAGACGTATCATCCACTCAGCATTTCTGACTGAAGATTACTGCATTCCTGAATAAAATTCTATAAAATGAATGTATGATTTACATATTACTGCTCTTGTAAATGCTTGCATTAAATTAACAATAACATCACTCACCTTGGATACTTCCAACCATAAGAGAAGTGTTCTGAAACAAAATGGGGGGAAACAGAATGTACGTCAATATCATTATCATGAAAATTATTCTTAAAGAAACTCTGACTGGATTGTCAAGGCTGAGTGTTACAATTTCATTGAACCCCTAAGCACATTCACTGCTTTGTTCAATTCTTCCTGTCAGTAATTTCATTTGCAAAAAGACTTACTACATGAAATGTTAAACATAGAACATAGAACATAGAACAATACAGCGCAGAACAGGCCCTTCGGCCCTCGATGTTGCTCCAACCTGTGAATTAATCTAAGCCCATCCACCTACACTATCCCATCATCATCCATGTGCTTATCCAAGGATTGTTTAAATCTCCCTAATGTAGCTGAGTTGACTACATTAGCAGGTAGGGCATTCCCCCCTTACCACTCTCTGAGTAAAGAATCTACCTCTGACATCTGTCTTAAATCTATCACCCCTCAATTTGCAGCTATGCCCCCTGGTACACGCTGATGTCATCATCCTAGGAAAAAGACTTTCACTGTCTACCCTATCTAATCCTCTGATCATCTTGTATGTCTCTATCAAATCCCCTCTTAGCCTTCTTTGATCCAATGAGAACAGACCCAACTCTCTCAGCCTTTCCTCATAAAACCTTCCCTCCAGACCAGGCAACATTCTGGTAAATTTTCTCTGCACCTTTACCAATGCTTCCACATCCTCCTGTAATGGGGACCAGAACTGTACACAATATTCCAAGTGTGGCCTTACCAGTGTTTTGTATAGTTGCAGCATGACATGGCCTGTCTGCAATACTCTGTGGGCCTGTTGGTGATGCTCTGTGGGCCTGTTGGTGATGCTCTGTGGGCCGGTTGGTGACGCTTTGTGGGCCTGTTGGAGGTGCTGTGTGCGCCTGTCGGTGTTGCTGTGTGGGCCTGTCGGCGAGCTGTGTGGGCCTGTTGATGATGCTGTGTGGACCTGTCGGAGATACTCTGTGGGCCTGTTGTGATGCTGTGTGTGCCTGTCGGTGATGCTGTGGACCTGTTGGTGATGCTGTGTGGGCCTGTTGGCGATGCTCTGTGGGCCTGTTGGCGATGCTCTGTGGGCCTGTCAGTGATGCTGTGTGGGCCTGTCGGAGATGCTCTGTGGACCTGTTGGCAATGCCGTGTGGGTCTGTCGGTGATGCTGTGGGCCTGTCGGTGATGCTGTGTGGGCCTGTCAGCGATGCTGTGTGGGCCTGTCGGCGATGCTGTGTGGGCCTGTCGGTGATGCTGTGTGGGCCTATCGGAGATGCTCTGTGGGCCTGTCGGTGATGCTGTGTGCGCCTGTCGGTGTTGCTGTGTGGGCCTATCGGCGATGCTGTGTGGGCCTGTCGGTGATGCTGTGTAGGCCTGTCAGAGATGCTCTGTGGGCCTGTCGGTGATGCTGTGTGGGCCTGTCGGCGATGCTGTGTAGGCCTGTCGGCGATGTCGTGTGGGCCTGTCGGCGATGCCGTGTGGGCCTGTCGGCGATGCCGTGTGGGCCTGTCGGCGATGCTGTGTGGGCCTGTCGGAGATGCTGTGTGGGCCTGTCGGTGATGCTGTGTGGGCCTGTCGGTGATGCTGTGTGGGCCTGTCGGAGATACTCTGTGGGCATGTCGGTGATGCTGTGTGGGCCTGTCGGAGATGCTCTGTGGGCCTGTTGGCGATGCTGTGTGGACCTGCTGGTGATGCTCTGTGGGCCTGTTGGTGATGCTCTGTAGGCCTGTTGGTGATGCTGTGTGGACCTGTCGGAGATACTCTGTGGGCCTGTTGGTGATGCTGTGTGTGCATGTCGGTGCTGTGGACCTGTTGGTGATGCTGTGTGTGCCTGTTGGTGATGCTGTGTGGGCCTGTCGGAGGTGCTCTGTGGACCTGTCGGAGATGCTCTGTGGGCCTGTCGGTGATGCTGTGTGGGCCTGTGGGTGATGCTGTGTGGGCCTGTCGGCAATGCCGTGTGGGTCTGTTGGTGATGCTGTGTGCCTGTCGGCGATGCTGTGTGGGCCTGTCAGTGATGCTCTGTGAGCCTGTTGGTGATGTTGTGTGGGCCTGTCGGCGATGCTGTGTGGGCCTGTTGGTGATGCTGTGGGCCTGTTGGTGATGCTGTGTGGGCCTGTCGGCGATGCTCTGTGCGCCTGTCGGTGATGCTGTGGGCCTGTCGGAGATGCTCTGTGGGCTTGTCGGCGATGCTGTGTGGGCCTGTCGATGATGCTGTGTGGGCCTATCGGAGATGCTGTGTGGGCCTGTCGGTGATGCTGTGTGGGCCTGTCGGTGATGCTGTGTGGGCCTGTCGGTGATGCTGTGTGGAGCTGTTGGAGATGCTGTGTGGGCCTGTCGGCGATACTGTGTGGGCCTGTCGGTGATGCTGCGTGGGCCTGTCGGAGATGCTCTATGGGCCTGTCGGAGATGCTGTGTGGGCCTGTCGGTGATGCTGTGTGGGCCTGTCGGTGATGCTCTGTGGGCCTGTCGGTGATGCTGTGTGTGCATGTCGGTGCTGTGGACCTGTTGGTGATGCTGTGTGGGCCTGTCGGCGATGCTGTGTGGGCCTGTTGGAGATGCTCTGTGGGCCTGTCGGTGATGCTGTGTGGGCCTGTCAGTGATGCAGTGTGGGCCTGTCGGTGATGCTGTGTGGGCCTGTCGGTGATGCTCTGTGGGCCTGTCGGTGATGCTCTGTGGGCTTGTTGGTGATGCTGTGTGGGCCTGTCGGTGATGCTCTATGGGCCTGTCAGCGATGCTGTGTGGGCCTGTCGGCGATGCTGTGTGGGCCTGTCGGAGATGCTGTGTGGGCCTGTCGGTGATGCTGTGTGGGCCTGTCGGTGATGCTCTATGGGCCTTTCGGCGATGCTGTGTGGGCCTGTCGGCGATGCTCTGTGGGCCTGTCGGAGATGCTCTGTGGGCCTGTCGGCGATGCTGTGTGGCCCTGTCGGAGATGCTCTGTGGGCCTGTCGGAGATGCTGTGCGGGCCTGTCGGCGATGCTCTGTGGGCCTGTCGGTGATACTCTATGGGCCTGTCGGCGATGCTGTGTGGGCCTGTCGGCGATGCTGTGTGGGCCTGTTTGAGATGCTGTGTGGGCCTGTTGGCGATGCTGTGTGGGCCTGTCGGCGATGCTGCGTGGGCCTGTCAGAGATGCTGCGTGGACCTGTCGGTGATGCTCTGTGGGCCTGTCGGAGATTCTGTGTGGGCCTGTCGGAGATGCTGTGTGGGCCTGTCGGAGATTCTGTGTGGGCCTGTCGGAGATTCTGTGTGGGCGTTTTGGAGATGCTCTGTGGGCCTGTCGGCGATGCTGTATGGGCCTGTTGGCGATGCTGTGTGGGCCTGTCGGCGATGCTGTGTGGGCCTGTCGGAGATGCTGTGTGGGCGTTTTGGAGATGCTCTGTGGGCCTGTCGGCGATGCTGTGTGGGCCTGTCGGTGATGCTGTGTGGGCCTGTTGGAGATGCTGCATGGGCCTGTTGTTGATGCTCTGTGGGCCTGTCGGTGTTGCTGTGTGGGCCTGTTGGTGATGCTGTGTGGGCCTGTTGGAGATGCTGCATGGACCTGTTGTTGATGCTCTGTGGGCCTGTCGGTGATGCTGTGTGGGCCTGTCGGTGATGCTCTATGGGCCTGTCAGCGATGCTGTATGGGCCTGTTGGCGATGCTGTGTGGGCCTGTCGGCGATGCTGTGTGGGCCTGTCGGAGATGCTGTGTGGGCGTTTTGGAGATGCTCTGTGGGCCTGTCGGCGATGCTGTGTGGGCCTGTCGGTGATGCTGTGTGGGCCTGTTGGAGATGCTGCATGGGCCTGTTGTTGATGCTCTGTGGGCCTGTCGGTGATGCTGTGTGGGCCTGTCGGTGATGCTCTATGGGCCTGTCAGCGATGCTGTGTGGGCCTGTCGGCGATGCTGTGTGGGCCTGTCGGAGATGCTGTGTGGGCCTGTCGGTGATGCTGTGTGGGCCTGTCGGTGATGCTCTATGGGCCTGTCGGCGATGCTGTGTGGGCCTGTCGGCGATGCTCTGTGGGCTTGTCGGAGATGCTCTGTGGGCTGTCGGCGATGCTGTGTGGCCCTGTCGGAGATGCTGTGCGGGCCTGTCGGCGATGCTCTGTGGGCCTGTCGGTGATACTCTATGGGCCTGTCGGCGATGCTCTGTGGGCCTGTCGGTGATACTCTATGGGCCTGTCGGCGATGCTGTGTGGGCCTGTCGGCGATGCTGTGTGGGCCTGTTTGAGATGCTGTGTGGGCCTGTTGGCGCTGCTGTGTGGGCCTGTCGGCGATGCTGCGTGGGCCTGTCAGAGATGCTGCGTGGACCAGTCGGTGATGCTGTGTGGGCCTGTCGGAGATTCTGTGTGGGCCTGTCGGAGATGCTGTGTGGGCCTGTCGGAGATTCTGTGTGGGCCTGTCGGAGATGCTGTGTGGG
Organism: Chiloscyllium plagiosum; assembly: GCF_037043375.1. NCBI lineage: Eukaryota > Metazoa > Chordata > Chondrichthyes > Orectolobiformes > Hemiscylliidae > Chiloscyllium > Chiloscyllium plagiosum. The sequence continues at coordinate 546,104 of NW_028270183.1, forward strand.
CCTGTCGGAGATTCTGTGTGGGCGTTTTGGAGATGCTCTGTGGGCCTGTCGGCGATGCTGTGTGGGCCTGTCCGAGATTCTGTGTGGGCCTGTCGGAGATGCTGTGTGGGTCTGTTGGCGATGCTGTGTGGGCCTGTCGGCGATGCTGTGTGGGCCTGTCGGAGATGCTGTGTGGGCCTGTCGGAGATGCTGTGTGGGCGTTTTGGAGATGCTCTGTGGGCCTGTCGGCGATGCTGTGTGGGCCTGTCGGTGATGCTGTGTGGGCCTGTTGGAGATGCTGCATGGGCCTGTTGTTGATGCTCTGTGGGCCTGTCGGTGATGCTGTGTGGGCCTGTTGGTGATGCTGTGTGGGCCTGTTGGAGATGCTGCATGGGCCTGTTGTTGATGCTCTGTGGGCCTGTCGGTGATGCTGTGTGGGCCTGTCGGTGATGCTGTGTGGGCCTTTTGGAGATGCTCTGTGGGCCTGTTGGCGATGCTGTGTGGGCCTGTTGGAGATGCTGCATGGGCCTGTTGTTGATGCTCTGTGGGCCTGTCGGTGATGCTGTGTGGGCCTGTCGGCGATGCTGTATGGGCCTGTGGGTGATGCTCTGTGGGCCTGTTGGTGATGCTCTGTGGGCCTGTTGGTGATGCTCTGTGGGCCTGTTGGAGATGTTCTGTGGGCCTGTCGGTGATGCTGTGTGGGCCTGTCGGCAATGCTGTGTGGGCCTGTCGGCGATGCTGTGTGGGCCTGTCGGTGATGCTGTGTGGGCTTGTTGGAGATGCTGTGTGGGCCAGTTGGCGATGCTGTGTGTGCCTGTCAGTGATGCTGTGTGGGCCTGTCGGCGATGCTGTGTGGGCCCGTCGGTGATGTTGTGTAGGCCTGTTGGTGATGCTGTGTGGGTCTGTCGGCGATGCTGTGTGGGCCTGTCGGTGATGCTGTGTGGGTCTGTCGGTGATGCTGTGTGGGCCTGTCGGTGATGCTGTGTGGGCCTGTTGGAGATGCTCTATGGGCCTGTTGGCGATGCTGTGTGGGCCTGTCAGCAATGCTGTGTGGGTCTGTCGGTATTGCTGTGTGGGCCTATCGGAGATGCTCTGTGGGCCTGTCGGTGATGCTGTGTGGGCCTGTCTGTGATGCTGTGTGGGCCTGTCGGAGGTGATCTATGGGCCTGTTGGTGATGCTCTCACCTTTCTTGGATATGATTTTAATTATGACATCTTGGAGATCCTTTGGCATGCTCGATTCCATCCAGAAGAGGGAGATGAAGTCATATTGTCATGCCAACATCGCACCTCCACCATATTAGTTTTTCTGCTGGGTTTTGCCCGCACTGGGACCTTATTAGTTCTCAACTTCCACAGCATAAGGCCATAAGATGTAGGAGCAGAATAAGCCATTTGACTCATCATGTCTCTCTGTTATTTGACGGTAACTGAAATGTGTCTCAACCAGATTTTCCTGCCTTCTACTTGTAACCTTTGATTCCTTACTAATCAAAAAACAATCTATCTCTATTTGAAAGGCTTGATGACTTGGCTTTCACAGATTAACCACCCTCTGGTTAAAGAAATTTCTGCTCATCTCAGTTCCCTTCACTCTGAGGCTGTGCCTTTGGGTCTTAGTTTCTCCTGTCCGTGGAAACATCTTCTCCGTGTCCCCTCTACCCAGGTCTCACGATATTTTGTAAGTTCTGTTGATATTCCCCCATCATCCTTCGAAATGATATTGAGTTCAGACCAGGGTGCTCATCTGACAAGCTCTTCATTTCTGGGATCATTCTTGTGAACCTCATCAGCCCCCTCCAACAAGCACATCCTTCCTTAGATACAGGCCCCAAAACTGCTCCAAATATGGTCTGACCAGTGCCTTAGACACCCTCAGCAAGTAGATCCCTGCTCTTGTATTCAAGCCCTCTTGAAATGAATGCAAATGTTGCATTTGCCTTCCTAAGTGCCATCTGAACCTGCATGTAAACCTGAAGAGAATCCTGAACTAAGATTCCTGAGTCCCTTTGTGCTTTATATTTACAAAGCCTTTCCCCAGATAGAAAATAGTCTAACCTCTTTCTTTCTATCAATGTACATAACCTCACACATTTCCACATTGTATTCCATCTGCCACATCTTTGCCACTTTCCCAGCCCGTCCAAGCTCTTCTGCAGCTTACCCACATCCTCAACACTACCTATCCTTCCACCTATCTTTATGTCATCTGCAAACTTAGCAACAATGTGTTCGGTTCTTTCAGCCAGATCATTAATGGATAAACATGGATAGTGGTGGTTGCAACACTGGCCCCTGTGGAACCCCATGAGTCACCAGATGCCATCCTGAAAAAGACCCCCTTATCCCCACTCTCTGCCTTCTGTCAGTCACCTTACCCTCTATCCATGCCTGTACCTTGCCCCTAACACCATAGACTCTTATTTAGTAGTCTCCTGTGCAGCACCTTGTCAAAGACTTCCTGGAAATTCAAGTAGATTACAGCCACTGGACTTTCCTTTGTCTAATTTACTTTTTAACTCCTCAAAGTTTAACTCCTAATAGCTCAGGCATGAAGCTGTGCTGGTTCAGCCCAATTTTACCATGTATTTGAAAGTACTTTGCAATCTCATCCTTAATAATGGACTCCAAAGTCGTACCAATGTTCAAGGTTAGGCTAACCAGCCTCTAACTTCCTATCTTCTGTCTCCCTGCTTTTTAAAATACCCCTGCCATCTTCCAGTAATCTGGGACCCTCCCTGACTCCAGTGACTCCTGAAAGATCACCACCAGTGCTTCCACAATCTCCTAAACTATCTCCTTTAGAACCCTGAGCTGTAGTCTATTTGGTCCTGGTGATTTATCCATCTTCAGACCTTTCAGTTTCCCCAGTACCTTTTCCTTGGTGATGGTCACTACGCAGACCTCTGCCTCCTGACTATCTTGAAGTTCTGGTAAGCAACTGATGTCTTTCACCGTAAAGACTGAAACAAACTATTCAATTCCTTCACCATATCTTTGTTCCCCATTACTATTTCTCCAGTCTCATTTTCCAATGGTCCAATGTCCTTGCCTCTCTCTTACTTTTTCATATATTTTTTTAAAAACTCTTGCAATCTTCTTTTAGATTACTAGCTAGCTTACTCTCATATTTCATCTTCTCCCCTCTTACTGCATTTTTAATTAGCCTCTGCTGGTTTTTAAAAGATTTCTCAATCCTCTGTATTCCCACTAATCTTCACCAGATTGTATGCTTTTTCTTTTGATTTTATGCTGTCCCTGACTTCCCATGGTAGTTGCCTCTTCCTCTCCTTAGTATGTTTCTTCCTTGGGATGCATTTCTGCTGTGCTTCGTAAGTTACCCCTAGAAACTCCTGCCCTTACTGCTCTACCATTTTCCCTGTGAGGGTATCCTTCCAATCAGGTCTGGCCAGCTTCTCCCTTATACCTTTGTAGTTATCTTTACTCAACTGTAATACCATTACATCAGATTCCAGCTTCTCCAGCTCAATTGCAGGGTGATGGTCACTGACCCCAAGGGTTCCTTCACCTTAAGCTCCCTATCAAATCTGCCCGATTATATGTCACCAAATCCAAAATGGTCTGTTCCTTGGATGACCTTTACAACTTTGTGTCAGGTTGGGGTTTTGCTAAGATAGTGATGGTGGCATGCCATCTGATGGGTTCAAGGCCATTCGTGTTGAGGACTGAGTCTCAGTTTAGGAGATCCTTGAAATCCTCTTTTCAACAAGGGCTGACTATCTCTCTGTCCTTAATGAGGGCCACTCCATTCTTAGCTGTCAGTGGACAATAGACAATAGACAATTGGTGCAGGAGTAGGCCATTCTGCCCTTCAAGCCTGCACCACCATTCAATATGATCATGGCTGATCATCCTCAATCAGTATCCTGTTCCTGCCTTATCTCCATAACCCTTGAATAAGGTCGTGGATGCTTAGGTTTTAGATGGTAGATGAAGAATCCACTCACATTTGGCAAGCTGTAGGATTTCCTGTGCTCTTTTCACCCACCATCTTTCACCCACCATCTGTTCATTTGGTGACAGGTTTCTTGTTGACCCTTGGCTTCATATATTTGTTGACCAGTTTTTTCTTCCACTGAATTTCAGTGCTGCTTTAAGTTCAGAAATACCTTATGCTTGGTTTTGTCGCACCTGAAACTCCTGGTCATTGTTGTCACAGCAATCTTGATGTTTCCTGGTTGAGAAATCAAGAATATTCTCGCATGTGCTGTTGGTGATAGATTTCAGGGTCCAGGAACTATAGATGGTTTGTGGTTTCTGTTCATTGAGCATTGTCAGACTGATTGAGTGGGACTTTCTATGATGAGTCTGTGAATCCAGTGTTATTTTTTGTTTTGGCGAGATTGATGGAGATAGAAGGAGGGATCGTCCAGCAATCATCAGCTGCTGTCATGATGCAGTCTGTTCAAAAATGCCTGTGAGTCTTTGCTTGGACAGGGATGTGGTTAAACAGGTCAAGATTAGAGTAATGCTGGAAAAGCACAGCAGGTCAAGCAGCATCTGAGGAGTAGGAAAATCAATGTTTCGGGCAGGAGCCCTTCATCAGGAATTCCAACACCTCTCTAATCTTGACTCTGATCTCCAGCATCTGCAGTCCTTACTTTCACCCTGTGGTTAAACAGGTGCCGTGTCCACATATTGCCAAGAGCTCTTGTCTTTGTCTTTACGATGAAATATGGTGTCGTTTATAACCAGACCACATTCTAGGTATTTCACAGGAATGAGAATGTCAGTGTTTGTTGTCCTTATTGCTTGCTTGCCTTCCTTTTTAGAGGTTTGTGTCCCCATAACACTCTAGCTTTCCTCTTTGACCTTATCCATTGCTTCTAGGGTTGGGAAATGCACTGATGCCTGAGGTGTACTGTTTCTGGAATAGAGTACGCCAAAGGGTTTTGAGACATTCACTTGTTACACAAGGGTGTTCACTAAGATGCTCAATTAGTTTTTAATGGCAAAGCCAATTCTATGGAGTCAGCATTTTTCTTCTGATTTATTTGTCAAGGAGAAGGTGATTTACCACCTTGATCTTTGAGTTGACTTTCTCCTGCTCCCTGTGTCTCACTCAGGCCAACAATGTTAGTTTTAAAGCATCAGCCATATTGCCAGGCTACTACAGCTATGTGACGTTCAGGTCAGTCACTGCTCGGGTTGCTTACAACAGTCCTGATGTTCTAGTTTCTGAAATTAATTTTGAGGGTGTGTAAAATGCTTGTGCATAGGATCATTTGCACACTGACTACCACACAGTCTCGGTGGTGCAAGGTTTTATCCAAAGGCAGGATAGCTGAGACAATTGAAGACCAGACTCAGCTACACAGGTGGGAGCTTAACACACGTGTATGATTTTGCCCCTAAACATTCCCATCCCTGCAGTCTACAGTTTTGCTTGTTTTCTGATGGCATTAAGACAAATAATCGGTGCGCAACTTACCTTCATGTAATATGACTCGCCTTTAGGCTTTGATTCTGTCTTCCTGAAGTCAGGCCTTGCTGTGTCCTGGAGATTGCACCAGTCAGCCCCACTCTGATCTGGATACTGTTTCTGGGAGCCCCACTCTGATCTGGATACTGTTTCTGGGAGCCCCGCTCTGATCTGGATACTGTTTCTGGGAGCCCCGCTCTGATCTGGATACTGTTTCTGGGAGCCTCGCTCTGATCTGGATACTGTCTCTAGGAGCCCCGCTCTGATCTGGATACTGTTTCTGGGAGCCCCGTTCTGATCTGGATACTGTCTCTAGGAGCCCCGCTCTGATCTGGATACTGTTTCTGGGAGCCCCATTCTGATCTGGATACTGTCTCTAGGAGCCCCACTCTGATCTGGATACTGTTTCTGGGAGCCCCGCTCTGATCTGGATACTGTTTCTGGGAGCCCCGCTCTGATCTGGATACTGTTTCTGGGAGCCCCGCTCTGATCTGGATACTGTTTCTAGGAGCCCCGCTCTGATCTGGATACTGTTTCTGGGAGCCCCGCTCGGATCTGGATACTGTTTCTGGGAGCCCCGCTCTGATCTGGATACTGTCTCTGGGAGCCCCACTCTGATCTGGATACCGTTTCTGGGAGCCCCGCTCTGATCTGGATACTGTTTCTGGGAGCCCCGCTCTGATCTGGATACTGTTTCTAGGAGCCCCACTCTGATCTGGATACTGTTTCTGTGAGCCCCACTCTGATCTGGATACTGTCTCTGGGAGCCCCACTCTGATCTGGATACTGTCTCTGGGAGCCCCACTCTGATCTGGATACTGTTTCTGGGAGCCCCGCTCTGATCTGGATACTGTTTCTGGGAGCCCCACTCTGATCTGGATACTGTCTCTGGGAGCCCCACTCTGATCTGGATACTGTTTCTGGGAGCCCCGCTCTGATCTGGATACTGTTTCTGGGAGCCCCGCTCTGATCTGGATACTGTTTCTGGGAGCCCCACTCTGATCTGGATACTGTTTCTGGGAGCCCCAATCTGATCTGGATACTGTTTCTGGGAGCCCCACTCTGATCTGGATACTGTTTCTGGGAGCCCCAATCTGATCTGGATACTGTTTCTGGGAGCCCCACTCTGATCTGGATACTGTCTCTGGGAGCCCCACTCTGATCTGGATACTGTTTCTGGGAGCCCCACTCTGATCTGGATACTGTTTCTGGGAGCCCCGCTCTGATCTGGATACTGTTTCTGGGAGCCCCACTCTGATCTGGATACTGTTTCTGGGAGCCCCACTCTGATCTGGATACTGTTTCTGGGAGCCCCGCTCTGATCTGGATACTGTCTCTAGGAGCCCCGCTCTGATCTGGATACTGTTTCTGGGAGCCCCGCTCAGGTCTGGATACTGTTTCTGGGAGCCCCGCTCTGATCTGGATACTGTTTCTGGGAGCCCCGCTCTGATCTGGATACTGTTTCTGGGAGCCCCGCTCTGATCTGGATACTGTTTCTGGGAGCCCCGCTCGGATCTGGATACTGTTTCTGGGAGCCCCGCTCTGATCTGGATACTGTTTCTGGGAGCCCCGCTCTGATCTGGATACTGTCTCTAGGAGCCCCGCTCTGATCTGGATACTGTTTCTGGGAGCCCCGTTCTGATCTGGATACTGTCTCTAGGAGCCCCGCTCTGATCTGGATACTGTTTCTGGGAGCCCCATTCTGATCTGGATACTGTCTCTGGGAGCCCCACTCTGATCTGGATACTGTTTCTGGGAGCCCCACTCTGATCTGGATACTGTTTCTGGGAGCCCCGTTCTGATCTGGATACTGTTTCTGGGAGCCCCGCTCTGATCTGGATACTGTCTCTGGGAGCCCCACTCTGATCTGGATACTGTCTCTAGGAGCCCCGCTCTGATCTGGATACTGTTTCTGGGAGCCCCGCTCTGATCTGGATACTGTTTCTGGGAGCCCCGCTCGGATCTGGATACTGTTTCTGGGAGCCCCGTTCTGATCTGGATACCGTTTCTGGGAGCCCCGCTCTGATCTGGATACTGTTTCTGGGAGCCCCACTCTGATCTGGATACTGTTTCTAGGAGCCCCACTCTGATCTGGATACTGTTTCTGGGAGCCCCACTCTGATCTGGATACTGTTTCTGTGAGCCCCACTCTGATCTGGATACTGTCTCTGGGAGTCGCGCTGATCTGGATACTGTTTCTGGGAGCCCCGCTCTGATCTGGATACTGTTTCTGGGAGCCCTGCTCTGATCTGGATCATGTTTCTGGGAGCCCCACTCTGATCTGGATACTGTTTCTGGGAGCCCCGTTCTGATCTGGATACTGTTTCTGGGAGCCCCACTCTGATCTGGATACTGTTTCTGGGAGCCCTGCTCTGATCTGGATCATGTTTCTGGGAGCCCCACTCTGATCTGGATACTGTTTCTGGGAGCCCCGTTCTGATCTGGATACTGTTTCTGGGAGCCCCACTCTGATCTGGATACTGTTTCTGGGAGCCCCGCTCTGATCTGGATCATGTTTCTGGGAGCCCCACTCTGATCTGGATACTGTTTCTGGGAGCCCCGCTCTGATCTGGATACTGTTTCTGTGAGCCCCACTCTGATCTGGATACTGTTTCTGTGAGCCCCACTCTGATCTGGATACTGTTTCTGGGAGCCCCGCTCTGATCTGGATACTGTTTCTGGGAGCCCCGTTCTGATCTGGATACTGTTTCTGGGAGCCCCACTCTGATCTGGATACTGTTTCTGGGAGCCCCGCTCTGATCTGGATACTGTCTCTAGGAGCCCCGCTCTGATCTGGATACTGTTTCTGGGAGCCCCGCTCTGATCTGGATACTGTTTCTGGGAGCCCCGCTCAGGTCTGGATACTGTTTCTGGGAGCCCCGCTCTGATCTGGATACTGTTTCTGGGAGCCCCGCTCTGATCTGGATACTGTTTCTGGGAGCCCCGCTCTGATCTGGATACTGTTTCTGGGAGCCCTGTTCTGATCTGGATACTGTTTCTGGGAGCCCCGCTCTGATCTGGATACTGTTTCTGGGAGCCCCGCTCAGGTCTGGATACTGTTTCTGTGAGCCCCGCTCTGATCTGGATACTGTTTCTGGGAGCCCCGCTCTGATCTGGATACTGTTTCTGGGAGCCCCGCTCTGATCTGGATACTGTTTCTGGGAGCCCCGCTCTGATCTGGATACTGTTTCTGGGAGCCCCGCTCTGATCTGGATACTGTTTCTGGGAGCCCCGCTCTGATCTGGATACTGTTTCTGGGAGCCCCGCTCTGATCTGGATACTGTTTCTGGGAGCCCCACTCTGATCTGGATACTGTTTCTGGGAGCCCCAATCTGATCTGGATACTGTTTCTGGGAGCCCCGCTCTGATCTGGATACTGTTTCTGGGAGCCCCGCTCTGATCTGGATACTGTTTCTGGGAGCCCCGCTCTGATCTGGATACTGTTTCTGGGAGCCCCGCTCTGATCTGGATACTGTTTCTGGGAGCCCCGCTCTGATCTGGATACTGTTTCTGGGAGCCCCACTCTGATCTGGATACTGTTTCTGGGAGCCCCAATCTGATCTGGATACTGTTTCTGGGAGCCCCGCTCTGATCTGGATACTGTTTCTGGGAGCCCCGCTCTGATCTGGATACTGTTTCTGGGAGCCCCGCTCTGATCTGGATCATGTTTCTGGGAGCCCCACTCTGATCTGGATACTGTTTCTGGGAGCCCCGTTCTGATCTGGATACTGTTTCTGGGAGCCCCACTCTGATCTGGATACTGTTTCTGGGAGCCCCGTTCTGATCTGGATACTGTTTCTGGGAGCCCCACTCTGATCTGGATACTGTTTCTGGGAGCCCCACTCTGATCTGGATACTGTTTCTGTGAGCCCCACTCTGATCTGGATACTGTTTCTGGGAGCCCCGCTCTGATCTGGAAACTGTTTCTGGGAACCCCACTCTGATCTGGATCATGTTTCTGGGAGCCCCGCTCTGATCTGGATACTGTTTCTGGGAGCCCCACTCTGATCTGGATACTGTTTCTGGGAGCCCCACTCTGATCTGGATACTGTTTCTGGGAGCCCCATTCTGATCTGGATCATGTTTCTGGGAGCCCCACTCTGATCTGGATACTGTTTCTGGGAGCCCCGTTCTGATCTGGATACTGTTTCTGGGAGCCCCACTCTGATCTGGATACTGTTTCTGGGAGCCCCGCTCTGATCTGGATACTGTCTCTAGGAGCCCCGCTCTGATCTGGATACTGTTTCTGGGAGCCCCGCTCTGATCTGGATACTGTTTCTGGGAGCCCCGCTCAGGTCTGGATACTGTTTCTGGGAGCCCCGCTCTGATCTGGATACTGTTTCTGGGAGCCCCGCTCTGATCTGGATACTGTTTCTGGGAGCCCCGCTCTGATCTGGATACTGTTTCTGGGAGCCCCGCTCAGGTCTGGATACTGTTTCTGTGAGCCCCGCTCTGATCTGGATACTGTTTCTGGGAGCCCCGCTCTGATCTGGATACTGTTTCTGGGAGCCCCGCTCTGATCTGGATACTGTTTCTGGGAGCCCCGCTCTGATCTGGATACTGTTTCTGGGAGCCCCGCTCTGATCTGGATACTGTTTCTGGGAGCCCCGCTCTGATCTGGATACTGTTTCTGGGAGCCCCGCTCTGATCTGGAGACCTTTTCCAAGAGTGCCATTCTAACCAGACACCACTCCAGGCAGACTCACTTTGATCCAGAGATCTCATTCCCACTCTCTGCAGACTCTGCTCTCAGCAGCTCCCATTCTGATGTGGCAAACACCACTGTCCAAAAAGAGGCCAAATTAGGGATTGTACTCAGTGCTGAACATGGACAAATAAATGACCCTAAATTACATCACGAGATAAACAACCCAACAAAAAACTCAGCCTAAATAAAAGTCTGGATAATTATCTGCAGCTAACGCACCCAAAGTAAAACCCCAAAAAGAATCCCAAAAATAACTCTCAATCTCACTTCCCGAAACCCTACTCCCCACATCCCAAGACTTTGGATTCCCATTCCTCAGACTCCAGTTCCTGTTTCCCAGATTCTTGGTTCGAATTCCCTGGACTCTTGTCCCTGGCTTTCCCAGACTCTGGGTTCTTCTACCCAGTCTCTCATCCCCACTTCCCCAGTCTCTCACCCCCACTTCCCCGGACCCTCACCCCCACTTCCCCGGACCCTCACCCCCACTTCCCCGGACTCTCACCCCCACTTCCCCGGACCCTCACCCCCACTTCCCCGGTCTCTCACCCCCACTTCCCCGGACCCTCACCCCCACTTCCCCGGACCCTCACCCCCACTTCCCCGGACCCTCACCCCCACTTCCCCGGACTCTCACCCCCACTTCCCTGATCTCTCACCCCCACTTCCCCGGACCCTCACCCCCACTTCCCCGGACTCTCAGCCCCACTTCCCCGGACTCTCACCCCCACTTCCCCGGACCCTCACCCCCACTTCCCTGGACTCTCACCCCCACTTCCCTGGACTCTCACCCCCACTTCCCCGGACCCTCACCCCCACTTCCCCGGACCCTCACCCCCACTTCCCCGGACCCTCACCCCCACTTCCCCGGACCCTCACCCCCACTTCCCCGGACTCTCACCCCCACTTCCCCGGACTCTCACCCCCACTTCCCCGGACTCTCATCCCCACTTCCCCGGACCCTCACCCCCACTTCCCCGGTCTCTCACCCCCACTTCCCCGGACTCTCACCCCCACCTCCCCGGATCTCACCCCCACTTCCCCGGACCCTCACCCCCACCTCCCCGGACCCTCACCCCCACTTCCACGGACTCTCACCCCAGTTCCTCGGACTCTCAGCCCCACCTCCCCAGACTCTCACCCCCACTTCCCGCTCTCTCACCCCAACCTTCCCGGTCTCACAGCCCCACCTCCCCAATCTCTCACAGCCCCACCTCCCCGATCTCTCACCCCAACCTCCCCGGTCTCTCATCCCCAACCTCCCTGGTCTCTCACCCCCACTTCCTTGGACTCTCTTCTACCCTCCCCTCCTCCCTGGACTCTCACCCCCAATTCCCTGGACTCTGCGTTCCTCTTTCCTGGACTCTTGCCCCTACTTCTCCAGAGTCTGGGTTCCTATTCCTTGACTCTTTGTTCCTGTTGCCTGGACTCTTGCATCCACTCCTTGAACCCTCAGTGCCTTATTGAGTTCCTATTCTCCAGACTCTCAGTTCCAATTCTACGGACTCTCAGCCCTGCCTCCCTGGATATTTTAGGTGCCATGTGCAAGGTATGCAGCACAATTGGAAATGCCACTTTTGCATCAGATTTTAAATCAAGTTCCATCTGCTATCAGCTGGCTGCACAGAAAGCAGTTTTTATTTGCTGCATGTGCAACCTTGAGGCGTGCAAATCGGTTGCTTAGTTCGATGCACTAACATTTACATTGCAGAGCTTTTCTTCTTCCTTTCTACTGTTTACAACGCTTGCTCAATGCATTTCTCATATTTGTTCCTTAATGTCAATAAAAAATGTTTTCTCTGACTGATTTCCTTCTCACCCACTCATTTAAAATCTATTGGATATTCAGTTCTTCACTGAGGAATGGGGAAGGAGAAATACCAAGATCAGTTCGCCAATTCCTTTTGTGTCTTGGTAAGTTCAACCTTGAAACCTCTTTTCCAAAAATGGCTCAATATTTTAATTGTTCTTTAAAACTTAAATTCCTGATTGCGTTATTTTTTGGACCAATCTTACCCTTCTTATTCTGAGTAATTTCCGTAAAGTTTCTGATGCCACTCTGTTGGCAAGTTTTATTTCTATGTATCTTTAAGATTATCTTCACTATTTCTATCCAGTAAGATTTTGTTAAAAGCTTCAAGAAAATAAATTTTATGACTTTGTGATAATTATTCATTACTATAAGAATAATCCTGTACCTCTCTAGAATCTCTCCAATACTGATAAGTGATAGAACAGCAAATCAGTTTTAGGCCTACACTACCACGTCTTCAAAAAACAAGCGAGTAAGTCATGGAAGTTACTCACATTAATTAGCTTGCAAATATACAGTAAAATTATCTTATTTGATTCAATAAATAATAAACATAGCATTTTATTGCTATGTTATTATTTTGAAAATAGTTTTTAACTCTGTTTTTCCTTATTTAATTTACCACTCACAATCTGCATCATCTGAAAATACTTTTCATCTTCTGTGTTATAATCCCAGACCTGTCCAGTCTGTCTGATTAAATGCACACTATAACCTCTCATTGGGAGATAAAGTAGCCATTTTAACGCAGTATATAACCCCTCAAACTGTCTCCTGATCATTGTATCACACTTCAATGTAATCAGATATTCCACTTTATACAGTTGACTGTACATTCTAACTCTGTCTTTCTGCAACTTAATTTGGTTCAATTTGATCACCATTATCCCTCAATTTTCACAAAATCACATGCCACAGCATCTTTTATATCAATAAGAAACAAAAACAGAAGTTGCTGGAAAAGCTCAGCAGGTCTGGCAGCACTTGTGCAGAGAAATCTGAGTTATTGTTTCAGGTCCAGTGGCCCTTCCTCAAAACATGTTATCGGACCCGAAACCTTAACTCTGATTTTTCTTCACAGATGCTGCCAGATCTGCTAAGCTTTTCCAGCAACTTCTGTTTTTGGTTCTGATTTACAGCATCCACGGTTCTTTCGGTTTTTATTTTGTATAAATAAAGTTATTGCAGGTACTTGTTCCAACTCTTTCTTCACTCGCTGATGTAGCTGAAGCCAGTGTCAGGTCGTTTCCAATGCTGTTCTTGAAGTTATTTAACCGGGTAAAATATTTGTAGAACAACATATATTTATTCCCTTGATTTCTTTCTATTCCCATACTGAATTATATTTTCCATCTGAATGCTCAAACATAACACACACTGTCCCCAGGTGACAGGCACAATCTGTATCACCTCCTCATGATGGGTCTTTTGTGCAGAAGCTCATTACATTGACACTCACAGCCATGATTCCCTGTGTGTACACTTTGTGGCAACACAACACATTTGCAGTATGCACCTCAGGTCCTTATTAGCTTTGTTTAGTCTAGCAATCCTCAACACTAGAGACCCACACTTATCCCATTAATATCACAGCTTCTGCAATGTGACTATTAATTCAGCTCACTTACTTCAAATCTGTCACCTGGAGAGTTTGTTTGTGACGGTTGAGATTAAATTATTAACACAAAACTCTGAGAGCTTCTCTGACTTTATTGATCTATGGGTTAGATTTGTTTAATTGACGTATATCAGGCAGATTCAGCAACCAGAGTAATGTATTCTGCCTGAATGTATCCCAACTATTCCCAATTCAGGAAGATTCTGTGCAAAATTGAAGGTATGAAGCATTTTATTAACAAGGTCCTTTTACTGCCATTAGTTAGAAATTTATGAAACGTTGTTTAATAAAAGGAAGTTACTAGCCAATGGGCTCAAACACATACAGTGAAAAACTAATTACTGACATTTCAAGTTATCTTTTTGTATGCGAGTTTCAGTTTATACATGTATTGTCAATAAGAGAATTTTGCATAAGAGCCGAAGGTGCACGTTATTTACCTTGGTAGCTAAGAACATAGAGCTGAATTCCTGAACATCAGATCGCAGTCTCCAAAGATAAAATGCTCCAAGTCCATCTCCAATCAGAGCCAGAAGAACAAGCATCAGAAGAAACTTGTGTGTGAAAGTCAAATTTTTCCGTTTAGTTGAGGTTGCAAAAGGGACAGTGTCTGTCTGTCCGTCCACTACAAAAACTGAAGGATAAACATAGCTGTCCCCCATTTTTGGGGCGTCGAGTACAAAAAAAATCAGTCAAGGAAAGAACTTTCTGGTAAATTTGGATTTAAAAGCAAAGTGATGCCAAGCACATTCATCAATTAAGAGCACCGCCTGTCCCCAGGCAACATCATTCACTCAAAAGTGGGCAAACCTTGTGGCTCAGTGCTTTATATCATTACTAAACAGCCACCCACAGACTTCTGTCAATTTGAAACCACATATTTAGCTCCCAATAGTCTTCACCACTGGGCTTCCTGCTGCTTGTGAAAATGACACAACAGCAAGAATGGATGCTTATAGAAGCAGCTCCAACAGTTGCAGGATGTTTGCAGGTTGTTGTCTCACACAAAGAAAAATAGCTTTTTCAATATTTCTGATATCCTTTATCAGATTTGTTATTATTTTCCATTCACTGATTTCTTTCCAGTAGCAGGTTGCTAGGGATGCAGGGGGATATTTTAGTCTGTGTATTCATGTGTATTCCGTGTATTTAAAGAAAACACTCTTTGCAATGGAAACCTTTTGTCTCATAAGATGAAAGTTTGTGCTACCCTCCTCAACTCTGAGTTAGGCGTTTCCTGATGCGGCTCAAGAGGACTACAATGATTTGAGAAGCTGCACATTTCTCTGTTCTCTGTTTTTGCTGAACTCTTTTCTCGGGCTGAGCTTTTTGTCTTGGCTCGGTTCTTCCAATGCCCTTCCAAACAGAGAGCCTCCCGAGGTCACAGCTGCTAGGACTTTCTCTCAGTTGTCTATGGCATCACATCTCACAGGTCTCCTTGTCTTTGAGGTATGTACACCTAGGAGATCATGACCTTATTGGCCAGTTCAAAATTCAGAAGCTGTTTAGGTAAATTACAGTCTTTAATCTGCTGAACATGATTCAGCCAATACAGACTGACTACTTAGCAATGAAATTCTATTGATAGAATTAGCCCTGTTCAGGACCCTCTGAATTTGTGATCTTATCCTGCCAAGAGATGCCAAGGAGACATCTGAAACGGGAAAGATGAGAAATGTTCAGCCTTTTTTCCTACCAAGCACATGGTGTTCAGGTCTCACTCGGTGCAGAGATGTAAGGTGTTGGAGCAGAATCAGGCCATTCAGCCCATCGAATCTGCTCCGCCTTTTGATATGTTTCTCAACTCCATTCTCCTGCCTTCTCCCCATAAACTTTGATCTCCTGACTAATCAAGAACCTATCTATCTCTGTCTTAAATACACTCAATGACTTGGCTCCACAGGCTTCTGCAGCAATAAGCTCTGCTGATTCACCACTCTCTGAAGAAATTCCTCTTCATCTGATATATTGAACAAACCTAGATTGCTGTTAAGTCTTTCATCTTTTAGAATGGATTGCAGGTTTCGATTCATTAATATGTAAATCTCAGAACTTCTTTCAAGTCACATTCCTGAGGTAACTTAAGGTTTTATTAAAAAAGGTGACATCTCAGTTCAGACAATGCATTAAAGGTGTGAGGTTGGAGTCTGTCTGTCTCCCAATCTTGAGTCAGACTGGTTCTATTTCCAAAGTAGGAATTTATAAAATTACACATGGACTGACTGCCTGCATTGATTAGGCAGAAGTGTATACTGCAGATGCTGGAGATTAGAGTCAAGATTAGAGTGGTGTTGGAAACGCACAGCAGGTCTGGCAGCATCCAAGGAGCTGGAAAATTGACGTTTTGGGCAAAAAGCCCTTCATCAGGAATGAGGCATTGACTGCCTGCAGATTGTGCAGCATCCAAGGACTCACCACAGTGGCCCTCCTACTCGTCGCGGCTTAGCCCCCACGGGCTCTGCATTGCCAGCGACCTGCTGTGCTTTTCCAGCAACACATTTTCAGCTCTGATCTCCAGCATCTGCAGTCCTCACTTTCTCTCTGCCTGCAGATTGTGCACTTTTTGAACAAAATAGAATGTATCTGCAAATACAATTCTGCAAATGCAAATTTGTCCTATAGACTTACATATGTGCATTTATGTGAGGGAGAGAGAGAGAGTGTGTGTGTGTGTGCATGTGAGAGTGTGTGCTTGAAAGAAGTTCTGATTAATTCTTCTGGACATGCCCAATGATCTCTCCTTGGTAATACTTGGATAAATCTATTCTGCTCTGGGCATAATTCATAATTACTGCATAATTTAGTAGGTAACTTAGTGATACCCATGTACCCTCACAATATTTTCTAGATCCATCATCAAATAACTGCATCACTCCATCTCCTTCCAATGGTTCCTCAGCAACCTTGCCACTCTCCCCATCACTGATTTCTTACAAACGCTCAATGGCTCCTCTCCCCTTGATATTTGAGTGTAATAATCTGTTCAAATTGTTTACATTTGTATTTTCTTTCAGTTAATCTGTCTCCAAAACTTTTTCTAAAATTCTCTATATTCTAATTATCCATAACCTCTGCATATTATAGATTCAGATCTCTGCTCCTTAACTTGGTTTGTTATCTTATAGTTCCTTATCTGCAAGCCACCTCACTCAATAATAGCAAAATAACATCAGACATGAATTTAAAATTCTCCAGCTCTCTTTAATCAGTATCTGTCTTTAGGATACTTCTCACTAATTGTTCCAAACGCAAGCCCTTGGCTGTTTAAATCTAAATTTATTCCATTTACTTTAGTCTATCCCAATTATTTTATGGGAGAAATTTTATGATTCCTGAAGAAGGGCTCATGCCCGAAATGTCGATTCTCCTGCTCCCTGGATGCTGCCTGACCTGCTGCGCTTTTCCAGCAACACATTTCAGCCCCAATTATTTTATGGCCATTTTCAGCGGGGAGTAGACGTCTTATAAATTAAAATGTTTCTCACTTTACTGGCCACATTAACCATTTTATGTTATGGCGTTTGTCAAGTTGGTGCACATGATGGAAACCTGTTCTTCAGTGAAATATTGCCTCTCCTTTGTACCAGTCTATTTTGGACTAATTTCAGACTATCCTTACACGCCTATGCAGTATCCTATGTGGGATTGTGTTCAACAACGACTGAATTCAGTAAGTGGTGAAAATAGCCTCTTTACCAAGCATAAGTAATTGTAGAGAGGATATTAAACTGATCTCCCACAGCTGATGCATGAGATTTCATCTACCATTGTCAGTTTTGACTGTTCTTACACATTCATGACGTTTCATGGAAGTGTGATTTTGATAGTAAGTTTCTGAAAGGGAGTAGCGGCCCTATTTAATATGTATTTAAAAAGTACATACTTGTGAAGGAAACTGTTTCATGTTCTGCAACCTATTCAGAGAGACAGTTACTAAGGGCTAATTAATATTATGATCTTTCCACAGTTTTGAGTGAGTTATGGAGACATGATGGCAAGGCTGGCATTGTTCCGAGTAGGTTAGAGTATTAACACTTATTCAGGGTAGCCTTTGATACATAACCAAGTCTAAACACTAATCAGCATGGGACTGATAAGAATTGAAAGGTGTAAAGAAATAGTAATGGGTTGGAAGGGATATTTACTTTATCTTGTATGAGTAAAATGTACTACAAAAACGCGGTTTTATGAATGAGTGAATGGAAACATGGCATAGTAAAGCTAGTGTGTTTGTGAGTGAGTTAGTATAGAGTTATGAATGAATGAAAATGCAGTACAGTAAATATAGAGCACTTGTGAGTGAGTTGGTAAAGAAAATCATAACACAATATCGCACACCCAATACTATGTCACACATTCTTGACTCTTGTATGATTCCTGAAGAAGGGCTTATGCCCGAAACGTCGATTCTCCTGTTCCTTGGATGCTGCCTGACCTGCTGCGCTTTTCCAGCAACACATTTTCAGCTCTTGTATGATCTTATCAAAAGATCTGTGAGATTTTAGCTTTCTTTCCATGTATGGTCCTGATGTCTTGATTGGTGGCTCAATCATCAAATTCAGATCTCTTAAAGGAAGTACCGGGGACAAACATCACCAAGCGAAAGCTATCAGTTTAGTACTCTCATCTAAACTTCCCTTTTACTAAATTATATGTTAATCTTAATTATTGTTATAATGCATTATTCTAATTTTGTTTGATTCTTCTGCCATCATTCTCCAAACTTAATTACTTCCTGAACCCTGGAGAGATTTGTAGTCCAACAATATACTCATAATATCTTTAAATCAGAAGTCAAACATTTCTGACTCCAGGCAATAACACACTTTGTTCATTCTTTGTTTTCAGACAGCATTTTGTTTAAGGTTACTTGGTAACTCTGTCTGGGTAATTATATATTCGGTTTCCTTCTTCAAAAGTACCTTACAATTTTTCTTCTGTCATTGAAACCATTGAGACTATGTGCATGCATATTATAATTTTCCAGGATCTTTTTAAAAAGGGAGATTTTCAAGAATGGCACCAGAGTTTGAAAATTACAGCCATCTGAAAAATGTTGCAGAGGCTAATATTGTTTTCCTTAAAACAGAGAAGGCTAAGGGGTGCTTAATTGACGTGTATAAAATAACGAGGTATTTGGATAGAGTGGACAGGGAAGACCTACTTCCTTTGTGGAGAGGCGAATTAACTAGAGGCACAGATGAAAGGTAAATGATAGAAGGAAGAGACGTGAGGAAAAATGTTTTCACCCAGCCAGTGGAGAGTGTCTTTACTTGCTGCCCCAGTTTGCTGGTTGATGCTGAAACCCTCAACTCATTTAAAAAGAACATTGCTCGACCATTGGAAATCAAATGGGCAGCTAGTGTATTTAGCTAGCACCGGCACAATGGGATGAATGAACTCTTTCTGTGCTGTAGCTGTTCTACAGTTCTACGATCTAACACAATGCCGTCACCTCTGGTGGGTCTTGTCCAGGCAGTGGGATGGTGGGGTCTGTGACATTGTAAGGTGTAATTCTATGAGTATGACTTCGTAATGCTGTTTCTTGCCTAGTTTCCTCTCCTAACTTTGAGGCAAGCTCCAAGATATACACTTGAGTATCGACCACATTAGGATACTCAACTAACTTTTCTCATTCTTTACATGATATATTCGGAGTTTAATTAAAGCCTATGGGATAAAAGTGTAGCCATGTCTGATGTCTCCTCTGTCTGCACTTTCCTAACACAGGACCTTTACCATTGAGAAAGACAATTGTTCCATGTAAATGTTTTAGAATGCCAAGCTATGTGGGTCTTAAGCATATCATAATGAGAAATTACATTAAGTGTGCCCAGGCTTAGTGGTTTTGAAATGCCTGACATTTAATATATTTAATGTGATCATAGTACTGAGGTACATTGTTAACAAATGGCTTGGTGGATTGAGGATGCCTTGTCCATCACCATGGGGCAAAATAGAAAGTCTGCAGCCAAACTCAGAAATTCAAAGCTGTTGGGAAAATCATTCTATATTTGCAATTATCTGAAAAACAAAAGGTATCCACCCATCCCACTTCAAGCAGGATGGGTTAATTAGTCTAAGTATCTCTATCAATAAACTATATATATAGTCTTCCTCCTTTGTTTAGATTTTACTTTTCTTTCAGACTCTTAGATATCGGTTTTCTCAGATTTTAGAATATATTGTCAGATCATTTAGTTCAAAGAGAATTACTTTTCCAAAATTCCAATTTTCCTTATTTCATACCTATGAGCATTTAAGATTAGCAAATCTTATCATGCAGAATTACACATTTACCCATATATTAAAATAATATTTGAAAGATCACTCTGGCCAGAAAATGAAATTCAATCAAACAGGTTCTTAGATTAAACGTTTTTTCCCTGGACCCTTTCTTCAAACTATAAATGACACAGTACAGTTTTTTAGGAAGAGAGGAAATAAGATATGTCATTTGACTTGATTTTTTTTCCTTATTAGAAATGATTCCATAGGTAATTTTTTACCAAGCTTTTGAGAAACAAATTTTGTAGCAGGATTTTGTTTTACACAAACATTGACAGTTCTTTAAAGGAAGCTCATCATAATCATACATGCTCTAAAGTGACGCAGCCAGACATCACATTTTCACATCACCTTATATTCCCAAAATAAAAACTGAGCTCAAAGTATCCCCTGATCTTGAGCTCCAGGGAATGTTAACACACACATTACACAACACTTAGAAAACTAATGAATGAAAACACATGCAGCCAGACTACATAGAGGTAACATTTAATTCTGGGACTATGGATATTTAAATTCCCACCCAACCAGGAAAGGCTTATTACCTTGATCAAGTGTAAAAAGCTGGTCTCTCTCTCTATCTTACAACTTAAGAAGACTTTCTTACTTTCTTCTGATCTCAGTTTTTCACTTACTGCTTATATTTTGCTTGCAGTGAGAGTGAGGTGTACAAATGGTTTTACATCCTGTGATTCACATCCCAGAACCAGCAGTTAAAGTACAAAGTCATGATACAGAAATTACCTCTGTACATCTCAGCTGTGAGAAACATCTGCTGCCTAAAGAATTTCCCTTTAGATTATTTAGGCTTGGTTCAATGGCTGATAGTACTGGCCTGGCCTCCATTAATTTGGACATCTTTTATTTCTGTGTTTAATTGATTCATGCGTCTTATTAATTCTGCATGAACTTCAAGTATCAATATTAAGGCCTTGTCTTCTTTGTTTCTTTTTGTTTTCTTACCACTGTCTTTAGAAACCAGGTGGTTTTGTGGGATTCTAATTAGCTTTAGCTATTTGATCAATATGTTTCCTTTGTTTGGTCAACTATAAATGGAGTATGGATCCCTCTGGACCCCATTTGACATCAAGATACCTTTCCTTTGGTACCCTTTCCTGATTTGTTAGTTATCTTTAAGGTAGTGTAAGGTTTCTTCCCTTCTTAGTTTCCTGTACGCTGTTCTATGTACTACCATATATTCCCTTTCACGTGGCTTTTAACTCTGTTGGTGTCCTGTCATCAGGTTTTCACAGGGCCTATTACTAATTTCCTGAAACAACCCTTAGATTAGCACAATGAGTGATTCCATTCAACTCAATCTGACTCCACCTCCGATAGTTCTTTGTTACCACAGTTTATGGTCAGTGATCAACTACATGGTTTGCTCCTCTGACTACGGACGATAAAATAAACATACTCACTTTATTAGGACCCACAGAACCAATGAGTACTCTACTCTCAATGCCAATTGTTGGAGGGACTGCATAAAGTCTTCAGTCTGAGTAGCTCGTAATAAGGAGAAAGTGAGGACTGCAGATGCTCGAGATCAGAGCTGAAAATGTGTTGCTGGAAAAACGCAGCAGGTCAGGCAGCATCCAAGGAACAGGAGAATCGACGTTTCGGGCATAAGCCCTTCCTCAGGAATCTAATCCCTGAGGAAGGGCTTATGCCCGAAATGTCCATTCTCCTGTTCCTTGGATGCTGACTGACCTCTGTGCTTTTCCAGCAACACATTTTCAACTCCTAGCTCGTAATAAGGCAGACTTTAGTCAAGCATGTACCAATGCAGCGCGAGATTCAAGCTCCAAGACACTCTGCCAGTCACAGTCCAAAACAACATATTTATACATTTTTTGCGTGACAATAGTAACATGCAGCATTGATATAAAATAAACTATACATCAATCCTTTACTGCAAAAGTTGGATTCAGCTTATTCTTTTGCAAGGTGCTGAGTCCTCTAATTCCAACAGAACTTCCATGTCTGTTTTATCTTCAGAGCTTATCTGTGCTCAACATCTGCCCCTAGCACCCAAACCTTTCCTTAAGATTCATACTTGTATGGCTATCTTAGGCTATACAATGATCTCTGGACTCTAATTAACTGTTGACTGTATTGTGTGATGCTAATGAGCTGTGATCTAGGGATGATACAACATGAAATTCTTGACCAAAAAAAATTCAGCAACTCTTCCCATTAACTGCTAATTGTACATTCTCTATGTTCCTTTAGTTAACTGTCTGAGCTACACTAACTGTTTCTTTACATGAATGTTCTTCATCCTATACTCTACTGCTTGTCCATGATTATTTTCTACTGTGGATAATGTTTTTGGTATTTTCCTTCTCATTTCTTCCCTTTTACACTTCTCTACCCCGTGTACCTTTTCTCAGAAGGCACTTTGGCAAATACGATCCAAAATTGGCTGGGTGACAGGAGACGGAGGATGATGGCTGAAGGTTGTTTTTGTGACTGGAAGCCTGCATTCAGTCATGTTCCACAGGGCTTGGTACTGGGTCCTTGCTGCTTGTAGTGTATGTTAATGATTTAGACTTGAATAAAGGAGGTTTTAATAGTAAGTTCAAAGATGATACAAAAATTGGTAGCATAATCATGACATGGTTGGGCTGGTCAGCCAGGTTGAACAGTGGCAAATGGAGTTTAATCCTGAAAAATGTGAAGTGATGCATTTTAAAAGGACCAGCAAACCAAACGAGTACAATGACTTGTAAGAACCTCGAAAATGTAGATCCAAAGGAACCTGGTGTGCAAGTGCATTGATCCTTAAAGGTAACAGGACAGGTGAATGGGGTGGTTAAGAAGGCAAATGGGATACTTGCCTTTCTTAGTCAGAGCATTGAATACAAGAGGAAGGAGGTTATGATGGAGCCTTATAAGATGCTAGTTTAGGCGATAGTTGGAGATCTATTTTTCACACGATAGGAAGGATGTGTTTGCACTGGAGGTGTGTGCTAAATGTCCTCTGCACAATATTGCTCATGTTGGGAGCCTTTCAGCTATGAAGTGAGATTAGATAGGCTGGGGGAGGCTTCCTGACAGCAAAGAAAAATGGGGGATCTGATTGAAACAAAAACAGAAATTGCTTGAAAAACTCAGCAAGTCTGCCAGAATCTGTGGGAAGAAAGCAGAATTAACATTTTGAGTCAGGTGACACTGGCGAACATTTTTTTCTTCCCACAGATGCTCTAAGACCTGTTGAGTTTCTCCAGCAATTTCTGGTTCTGATCTCCAGCGTTCACAATTCTTTGTTTTATTTTGATGAGGTGTTCAAAATTCTGAGGAACATAGATGGGGTTGATGAAAATAAACTTCCCACCTTAGAGGGGTCAATTACCAGCGTCACAGATTTAAGGCAAAGGGCAAGAAATTTAAATAGGATTGCAGGTGGCATTATTTCATCCAGACAGTGGTGGCTATCTGAAACCTGCTACCTGAACGGGTGGTAGAGAAGGGAACCATTACAATCTTTAAGAAATATATAGATAATCATTTGAAATGCCATAATGACATGGACGAAATGATGGGAAATGGTGCTTGAAGGCCAGTGCAAACAATAGGCCGAAGGGCCTCTCTCCAGGATGATATATTCTGAACTGAACCTTCTAAGTCTGGGTTTTATTGGGTAATTTGGAGGATTTTACACACAACACCAAGCAATGACCTAACTCGGAACAGAAGGAGTAAAAGAATTTCTTTAATCTCAGAAAAGTTGTTGGTGGCGTACCCTGCAAATGAAAATTCTGAAGGAGCAAATTAATTCCCACTTGGATAGGCTGCTTTGTCAGAGGGAGATCATGCCTGTGTGGATAAGGGAAGTTCAGTCGATGTAGTTTACATGGATTTTAACAAAGCTTTTGACTAGGTCCCACAGGGGAGACAGATTGAGAAGGTTAAAACACATGGATTTGAGGGAAACTTAGCAGGATGGATCATAAACTGGCTCAGTAATAGGACACAGAGGGTAGTGGTGGAAGGCTGTTTGAGTGACCAGAGGCCAGTATCCTGCCGTGTACCACAAGGATCAGATTGGGACCCTTATTGTTTGTTAGATACATAAATGATATAGATGAAAATGTGGGGGGAATGTTCAGACAACAAATTTACAGACAACACCGAGATTGGTAGAGTGGTTAATAGTGAAGAAGATGGTTGTAGGTTACAGGAAGATACAGATGGGTTGGTCAGATGGACAGACCAATGACAGATAATATTTAACCTGATAACTACGAGGTGATACGCTTTGGAAGAAAAAACAAGATGAGGGAGTATTTGATGAATAAGGACACTGGGTAACTTAGAGGAGCAGAGGGATCTCAGGGTAATTATTCACAGATCCCTGAAGTCAGCAGAGCACATGAACAGGAGGGTTAAGGCGGTATATGGGACACTGGCTTTCATTTAGTCGTGGCGGAGAGTACTAAGAACAAGGATGTAATGCTGGAGTTGTACAGAGTGTTGGTCAGGCCACAGCTGGGGTAGTATGTGTGTTTCTGGTCACTTCACTATAGGAAGGATGTGCTAGCACGAGAGGGGCTACAGAGGATGTTCACCAGGATGTTGCCTGGGATGGAGATATTGAGCTATAGGGAGAGACTAGATAGGCTTGGATTGTTTTCTTCAGAACAGAGAAGGGTGACGGGGTTCATGATTGAGGTGTATAAGATTATGAGAGTGTAAACAGGGTGAATAGAGATCAGCTGTTCCCCTTCGTTGAGGAGTCAATCAAGCATTGTTTTAGGGTAAAGGCCAGGAGATTCAGAAGGGATTTGGGAAAAATCTTGCTCACACAATGAGTGGTAGGAATCTGGAATGCACTGCCTGGTAAAGTAGGGGAGGCTGGAAACCTTTAAAAAATATTTGGATGAGTACTTCAAATATCATGAGATTCAAGGATATGGGACGTACAGGAAATTGGGATTAGTGGTCCAGTGGTAGTTATAAAAGAAGGGCTCATGCCCGAAACATCGATTCTCCTGCTCCTTTGATGCTGCCTGACCTGCTGCGCTTTTCCAGCAACACATTTTCACCAGTGGTAGTTATGTCAGAGTAGACTTGATGGGCCAAAGGGCCTTTTCTGCGTTGCATGAATCTATGAAAAAGAATAAAATTCGGAAGATTCTCAGCGTCTATTGGCCAGAATGTGTCTAAGTGTATTCCAGTCCGGTTTATTACTCTTGACAAACTTGTGCAAGGAAAGCTCATTCAGGACATGCATTCCAGTATCATTCACATCCTGAGGATTATTTCTTTTAAACTGATTGCCTCATTCCACATACTAAGTAACATGATTGTTAATGTGAAAACCATAAGAAATAATGACCTGTCAACAGATGATTCACGTGATTGTGCAACCTGTAAGAATGATCTGCAAATTCACTCAGCAGGAATATGCAAATCTGAACTATAAGGGAGTCTATGCATTACCACACACAGTACCACGGTAGCCAAGCAGGTCCTGTCCCTCTGTAAACTATTCATACTGAGAACCGAGTTTGGCCTGTATCGTACAACCTTAATCTCTGCATTACCTCCAGCTTCAATTATCTGCTCTCACAACCCACATTTTTGAATTATACTCTTTATATTCTTTAATTATCTTCAATGCAATGTGACAAATTATGTTTTACCTATATGAATCTTGTGGTGGGGAGCAATAACCATGTGGTTTGGGGGTGTTTGGATCCCTCAAACATGATATTGATTAAATTTTGAGACAGTGAAAGCAAATATTATCCCATCACCCTGCCTTCACCACCACCAAACCAACTCAAATTCAATTGTCACAGTCAAAAATACGACACTCCTTGCAATTCTGCTACACTCACTTTTTAACATTAACCTGAAGTTGAGTCTTTTCAGCAAAATCATTTCTTAACAAAGAGATCATCCTATGCAGGGAGAAAGTAAGGCCTGCAGGTGCTGGACTTCACCCCCAAACCACATGGTTATTGCTCCCCACCACAAGATTCATATAGGTAAAACATAATTTGTCACGTTGCATTGAAGATAATTAAAGAATATAAAGAGTATAATTCAAAAATGTGGGTTGTGAGAGCAGATAATGGAAGAGTGTGGTGCTGGAAAAGGTGATTCTCCAGCTCCTTGGATGCTGCCTTACCTGTTGTGCTTTCCAGCACCCCACTGATAATCTTATGCAGAGTAAATCATTCTCTCTCTTCCAAAGAACAATTCTTCAGAAAGTTGCTGCTTGACAAAGGTGAGGTGAGAGTGACATCAAGGAGTCTGAGTAAAAACAGAGTCAATGGGAATCTGAAGGAAAATTGGAGTCATTCACACGAAGCACAAAGAAGGATGGCTTTGGTTGTTGGAGGCGTCTTCTCTGCAGGCATTCTTCGGATTAGTGTCATAGGCCCGAATATCTTCAGCTGATTCATCAATAACCTACCCTCCACCATTAGGGTAGAAATGAGGATGTTCGCTAATGATAGCACAATGTTCAGCATCATTCACAACTCCTCAGACACAGAAGTGGTCTGTCTCCATGTAGATCAAGGTCTTGACAACATCCAGATTTAGACTGATGAGTAGCAAATAATGTTTGTACCACAAAACTGCCAGGCAATGTGAGAATCTAACTATCGCACCTCAACATTTGACAGCATTACCACTGCTGAATCCACCAGTATCAACATATTGTGGTTACCACTGACCAGAAACTGAACTGGACTAGTTATATAAATAGCATGGTGCTGGAAAAGCACAGCAGGTAAGGCAGCATCCGAGAAGCAGGAGAGTTGATGTTTCGGGCTTGAGCTCTTCATCAGGAATGTCAGAGGGGGAAAGGGGCTGAGAGATAAATGGGGAGGGAGCAGGGGGAAAGGTAGCTGGGAAGGGGATAGGTGGAAGCAGGTGGGGGATGATTGTGTTAGGTCATGGGGAGGGTGGAGTGGATAGTGGGAAGGAAGATGGACAGGTGGGACAGGTCAAGAGGGCAGTGCCATGTTGGAGAGTTGGATCTGGGATGGGGTGGTGGGAGCAGAGATTTGGAAACTAGTGAAATTGATGTTGATACTGTATGGTTGAAAGGTCCAACATGGAAGATGAGACGTTCTTCCTCCAGGCATCAGATGGCTTTGACTTGGCAGTGGAGGAGGCCCAGGACTTGCATGTGCTTGGTGGAGGTGGGGAGGGGGGGGTGGAATTGAAGTGGTCAGCCTCAGGGCGGTGGGGTTGCTTCATGCATGTGTTCCAGAGATGTTCCCTGAAACATTTCGTGAGTTGGTATTCTG
Organism: Chiloscyllium plagiosum; assembly: GCF_037043375.1. Lineage (NCBI taxonomy): Eukaryota > Metazoa > Chordata > Chondrichthyes > Orectolobiformes > Hemiscylliidae > Chiloscyllium > Chiloscyllium plagiosum. The sequence goes on from NW_028270183.1 coordinate 573,221, forward strand.
TCTCCCTAACATAGAGGAGACCAAATGAAGAGCAACAGACACTCCACCAAGGATGCGCAACGTACCACAATTGGATTTAAGAGCTGTGCGTTAATGTTGCAGCTCTATAAAGCCCTGGTTAGACCACACTTGGAATATTGTGTTCAGTTCTGGTTGCCTCATTATCGGAAAGACATGGAAGTTTTAGAGAAGGTGCAGAGTAGATTTCCCAGAATACTGCCTGGACTGGAGGGCAAGTCTTATGAAGAAAGGTTGAGGGAGCTAAGGCTTTTCTTATTGGAGCGAAGAAGGATGAAAAGTGACTTGATAGAGGCATATGTGATGTTAAGAGGCATAGATGGAGCGGTTAGTGAGAGACGTTTTCCAATGGCGGAAATGTCTATCACGAGGGGTCCTAAGTTTAAGGTGATTGGAGGAAAGTTTAGGGGAGATATCAGAGATTGGTTCTTTACACAGAGAGTGCATGGAATGAACTGCCAGCGGTGGTAGTAGAGTAGTAATGTTGCTAATGCATTTAGGCAAATCTTGGATAGGCACATGGATGATTGGACAATGAAGGGTATGTAGGTTAGTCTGATCTTAGAGTAGGATTAAAGGCCAGCACAACATCGAGGGCCAAAGGGCCTGTACTGTGCTATGATGTTCTATGTTCTATCATCCCACATCTGCATCCACTTATCGCCATCAGATCTACCTTCCTCCGACCCCCATCCTCTCCTATTTATCTCTCAGCCCCATTCCTCCCCCACATTCCTGATGAAGGGCTTCCACCCAAAACATCGATCCTCCTGCTCCTCGGACGCTACCTGACCTGCTGTGCTTTTCCAGCACCATACTTTTCGAGTCTGACTCACCAACATATGCAGTCCTCACTTTCTCTTAGTCAAATAAATGCTGTGGCTACAAGATCAGGTCAGGGGCTAGGAATTCTGTAGCCAGGAATGCCCCTCCTGTCTCCCCAAATCTGTTTGAAATGGGTATTTTTAAAAGGGAGGTAGGTAAGGGGATCCAGAGGGCAGGACTGTCAGCCTCTGTAGTTGTCCAGTTGGTTTGAGATTCTCACAGCCTGTACAGATGAGCATGGAGGGCTACAGAGTGGCTGAGCTAAGTGACCATGGCAGAATGGTACAGGAAACCATTCATGAGGGGAGTGAGCAACAAGGAATGTAGTATTAGTAGAGAAGAGTACAGTGAGGGGTGTCGACACTCTTCTCTGCAATAAAGAACAAGAACTCACACAGTTTGTTGTGATGCCTGACCAGTGCCATCGTGTCAATATTCCAACCATACAGGATCAATGTGGATTTCACCAGTTTCCCCATTTCCCGTCCCCCCCACCTTGTCTCAGTCAAATCCCTCGAACTCAGCACCACCTTCCTAACCTGCAATCTTCTTCCTGACCTCTCCGCCCCCACCCCACTCCGGCCTACCACCCTCACCTTGACCTCCCTCCACCGTGGGCGGCACGGTGGCACAGTGGTTAGCACTGCTGCCTCACAGCGCCAGAGACCCGGGTTCAATTCCCGACTCAGGCGACTGACTGTGTAGAGTTTGCACATTCTCCCCGTGTCTACATGGGTTTCCTCCGGGTGCTCCGGTTTCCTCCCACAGTCACAAAGATGTGCAGGTCAGGTGAATTGGCCATGCTAAATTGCCCGTAGTGTTAGGTAAAGGGGTAAATGTAGGGAAATGGGTGGGTTGCGCTTCGGCGGGTCGGTGTGGACTTGCTGGGCCGAAGGGCCTGTTTCTACACTGTAAGTAATCTAATCTAATCTAATCACCTATCGCAATTCCAACGCCCTGCCCCCTAGTCCCTCCTCCCTACCTTTTATCTTAGCCTGCTGGACACACTTTCCTCATTCCTGAAGAAGGGCTTATGCCCGAAACGTTGATTCTCCTGTTCCTTGGATGCTGCCTGACCTGCTGCACTTTTCCAGCAACACATTCAGCCCATATCCTTCTAAACTCTTTCTATTCATATATCCATCCAGATGCCTTTTAAATGTTGTAATTGTATCAGCCTGCAGGCACCACCCTCTATGAGGAAAAAGTTGTCCCTTAAATCACTTTTATACCTTTCCCCTCACCCTAAACCTATGCCCTCTAGTTCTGGACTCCCCCACCATAGGGAAGAGATTTGTCTATTTATCCTATCCATGCCCATCATGATTTTATAAACCTCAATAAGGTCACCCCTCAGCATCCTACATTTCAGGGAAAAACAGCCCCCGCCTGTTCAGTTTCTCCCTATAGATCCAAACCCCCCCAACCCTGGCAACATCCTTGTAGATCTTTTCTGAACCCTTTCAAGTTTCACAATATCTTTCTGTAGGGAAGGAGACCAGAATTGCACGCAATATTCCAACAGTGGCCTAACCAATGACCTGTACAGCCACAACATGACCTCCTGTACTCAATACTCTGACCAATAAAGGCAAGCATACCAAACGCCTTCTTCACTATCCTATCTACCTGCGACTCTACTTTCAAGGAGCTATGAACCTGCACTCCAAGGTCCCTTTGTTCAGCAACACTCTCTACATGTATAAGTCCTGCTAAGATTTGCTTTTCCAAAATACAGCACCTCACATTGATCTAAATTAAACTCCATCTGCCACTCCTCAGCCCATTGGCCCATCTGGTCAAGATCCTGTTGTACTCTGAGGTAACCTTTTTCACTGTCCACTGCAACTCCAATTTTAGTGTCACCTGCAAATGTACTGACCATATCTCCTATGCTCACATCCAAATCATTTATATAAGTGACAAAAAGCAGTGGACCCAGCATTGATCCTTGTGGCACACCATTAGTCACAGGCCTCCAGCAACCCTCCACCAGCACCCTCTGTCTTCTACCTTTGAGCTAGTTCTGTATCCAAATAGTTAGTATCCTATTGGATCTAAGCTTGCTAACCAGTCTACCACGAGAAATCTTGTCAAATGTCTGATTGGATGTGATCTAAATGGATTTCACTGTTCTGTCCTCATCAATTCTCTTCATTACTTCATCAATAAACTCAATCAATTTAGTGAGACATGATTTCCCACACACAAAGCTATGTTGACTATCCCTAATCAGTCCTTGCCTTCCAATTACATATAACTCATGATGAACACCTGAACATGTTGTTCACTACCTCATGTTGTAGTGAACCACAAGACTGGGGAAGTAGAATGGGTTTTAAATTATATAGTAAGGGGCAAGGGAACAAATATGGAAGGATGTGGTATGTCAAAAGGTATAGTCAAGGTAGGAGAGAAAAAGGGGAAATGAGGATCAGAGAATAACAGAAATGAACAGAGAGAAAAAAACTCTTAGGAATACATAAACAATCAACTCTAAATGCTACAATGACAATGAAAGGACAAGCTAAAGGTTCTGTATCTGAATGTATGCAGTATTCATAACAAAGTCAACTAACTGATGGTGCACAATGAAGTAATTAAATGTGATTTGATAGCCAATAAAGAGACATGGCTTCAGGATGACAAGGAATTGGTCTTGAATATTGAAGGGTATATGACATTGAAGAAAAATAGATAAAGCTAGGGAGGTAGCACTGTTAATCAAAGCTGGTACTTGTGCAATCGTTAGAGATTAATTTGGTTCAGGAGATCAGAATGTAGAACGGGTTTGGGTGGGTAGAGAAGGATAATAATAGAGGAAAAAAATCTCTGGTGGGAGTGATCTACAGGCTCTTAACAAACCATGTGGGAAAAAGTACATGGGAAGAAATATTGGATGGTTGTGAAAAAGGGCTAGCAATAATCATGGGTATTTTAATCTACATATAAACTGGAAAAATCAGATTGGCAATAGTTGTCTGGATGAGGACTTCATAGCATGCATTCAAGTTCCTCCAACTTCATGCTTCTGAAAGGGTTAAAGATGATATGATTAAATACAGATTCAGTTAAAAGTAAATGTAATAAGATAAATCTGAATGACGGCAAGGTACTCAGAGTGAGTGATAGAAACAAGGACCCAGCCTATCCTGCACAATCAGCAGGATAAGGGGAACTTTGGGTGGATATTAACAATGAGGAGAAAGTGAGGTCTGCAGATGCTGGAGATCAGAGCTGAAAATGTGTTGCTGGAAAAGCGCAGCAGGTCAGGCAGCATCCAGGGAACAGGAGAATCGACGTTTCGGGCATAAGCCCTTCCTGAAGAAGGGCTTATGCCCGAAACGTCAATTCTTTTGTTCCCTATATGCTGCCTGACCTGCTGCGCTTTTCCAGCAACACATTTCAGCTGGATATTAACAATACCTGCTGTAAAGTCACTATAGTTCATTGGATCATTAGACTGCTTTTTCATTAGAGAGGGCTGTAATGGTGGTTTAGCTGTGTGTCATCATATCTCAGGCAAGGGAGACGTTGAAAAAGAGTGTCCTTCATGGTAATCTGAGCAATGCAGGAACTGAGCCCAAATGGGCATCACTCTACATTGTAAACCAGCCAACTGAGCAAACTGATACCTGATGTATGTATTGTGGGAAATAAGTGACATCTGATTAACATATTGTTGTTAATTGATTAGATTCACAATTGAACACATGACTTAAGGTGTATAAAAGATGCAAACTGGTGGGTTTTGCCTGTGTTTAGTCTTAGACTGTTCAGGCTGACCCATCTTGCATTTGCTTCAATAAATTATCATAACCTATACCTGGTGGTTTGTCGAGTTGAATGACAACACATCCATGCACCTGATATTCTGTCCTCCCTTGCAGCCCTTTCCACTCTTTGATGCCTCTGACCTCATTCCATACCTCTCAGGCCTGACTCATCCTTGCCAATTCTGCTGCCCCTCCTCATTCTACAAAGTTTAACAAGGAAACCGTTGAGCTCAGACACAGTTGCAGAATGTGTGTGATGAGATTCTTACATATTGCTGACTTTATCTGGATGCATGACAAGTCGCAACATGCCACAGGACAGCGAGAGGTTTAACCTACACAAACATGTTGCTGACCTAATCTGTAAATCTGTACCTACAGCAGCAGCAATTCAAGAAGGCAGCTCACCCAACCTTCTCAAGGGCAACTAGGGAATGGGCAATAAATACTGGTCAACTAGTGACACCCAAGTCCCACAAGTGAATAAAACAAAAATTAGGTATCCCGCCCACACTTGCCACAATGTCTGTTTTTCTAGGCTCCATTAGGTTGCCTTGAGATATGTGAGAGATAATAAATGTATAAATGTCATATTTGACACAGAGGCACCATCTGGTGGAGCTACAGTATAGAACCACATGTGTGCCTACTAGCAGATGCAGTATGCTGTAAACAAAGCTAACTGTCTTACAGTTAATAGACCAGATGTCATGAAATCTAGTCATGAATAGTGGTAGCTGTCCACCATCTACAAATCCTACTCAACTTCAGACATCATTATAGCGGTGATCTACACATGGAATGAACAGCTGAGAGGAGAGTGACTTTGCTTGACATCAAGGCAGTATTTAACTGAATGTGGAATCAAGCAGCCCAAGCAAAACTGAATTAAATAAGAAAGAGGGCAAGTTCTTCATTTCTTGGAAATCAGACCTAAAGAAGGAAAATTGGTTGTAGATCAATTGTCTCAGCTCAGGACATCACCGCAGGACATTTTCAGCCCAAACATATTCAGTTGCTTCACCAAATAGCCTTCCCTTCTTTATAAGGTCAGAACTATAGATGCCTGCAACTCCTCATAATTAAGAAACCTGCACCTGCATATCTCAAGGTAAAATCAGGCATGAGTCTTCAAGTGACAGGCAATGACTACCTTCAACCAGTCGTGACACTCAATGACTTCCCTGTCATCAACATTTTTGTTGTCACCTTTCACAGAAACTTAAATGGATGAGTTACATGAAATTTTATTTGCATATCACTTTAAATCTATGCCCTCTCATTCTTTTATCTGTTACAAGCAAGAACAGTTTCTCCCTATTGACTCCACCAACTCACATGATTTTGAGAACCTCTATTAAATCTCCTCTCAGCCTTCTTTCTTCCAAGAAGAACAGTTCCAACATTTTCAATCTATCCTCATAACTCAGGTCGTCACTTCTGGAACCATTCTTATGAATCGATTCTGCACTCTCTATAATAAATTCACATCTTCCCTCTAATGTGGCACCACAACTGTATATAATACTTGAGCTGAAGTCTAACCAGTGCCTTGTATAAATTCAACATTACTCCTTGCTCCTGTACTCTATGCCCACATTAATAAAGTTGAGGACACTGTATGCTTTATTAACTGCCCCCTCATCTATCCCACAATCTTCAATGATCTGTCCACATCTACACCCAGGTCCCTCTGCTCCTATACCTCCTATAGAATTTCAAAGCTGCAGCTGACACCCTAAGTTGTATTTTCTGTCAATGTTTTTCCTACCAAATGCATCACCTCACACATGTCTAGATTGAACCCATCTGCCATCTATCTGCCCGCTCCAACAACTCATCAATGTCCTTTTCAAGTTCCACACTTTCCTCTTCACAGCTTCCAAGTTAAGTGTCATTTGCAACTTTGTCCCCTGCACTCCAAGACCCAGGTTTGTAAATATGTGTCCGGAAAAGCAAGGGTCCCAATACCAATTCCTGGGGAACTCCATTACAAACCTTCCTTCAGCTCAAAAACATTCATTTACCTTTACTCTGTTTCCTGTCACTAAACCAATTTTATACCCATGTTGCAATGGCTTTGCTTTTAGCATGATCTATAACTTTCCTCACAAGTTGGTGGGCGGCACGGTGGCAAGTGGTTAGCACTGCTGCCTCACAGCGCCAGAGACCCAGGTTCAATTCCCGACTCAGGCGACTGACTGTGTGGAGTTTGCATATTCTCCCCGTGTCTGCGTGGGTTTCCTCCGGGTGCTCCGGTTTCCTCCCACAATCCAAAGATGTGCAGGTTAGGTGAATTGGCCATGCTAAATTGTCCATAGTGTTAGGTACAGGGTAAATGTAGGGGTAGGGGTATGGGTGGGTTGCGCTTCGGCGGGTCGGTGTGGATTTGTTGGGCCGAAGGGCCCGTTTCCACACTGTAATCTAATCTAATCTAATCTGTTCTGTGGCACTACATGAAATGCCTTCTGGAAATCCATGTTTAGCAAATCAACAATGTTATTTTCATTGAGCCTTTTTGTTACTTCTTCAGAAAGCTCCAGCAAATTAATCAAATACAAATTCCCCTTTAGAAATCCATGCTGACTATTGCTAATCAACCCATCTTTTTCTATGTAATGACTTTTTCTACCATATATAATTGTTTCTATAAGCATCAATATTGAGATAACACCACAGACCACTATCCTGTCACCAAGTCATCCTTTTTTTCACACATGGAGAGATCTTGATGCTGGTCCAGTTCCCTCAGAGCCAGCTTTCCAAGTGAACAGAGCTTCTGATACTCCTGTTTGCATTTGTCAGCAGGGCTCCCTGATTGGACCAGATTAACAGCCTCAATCAGGGAACTTATATGTTATGAGGTCAACCTGGCTGACCTGATTACAATCACTACACACATCACTGAAGTTAAATTGATTGGTCTGGAATTGCTGGGATTATCCTTACAACTGTTTTTGGAAAAGGCTGTAATGTTACCATTTCCTCAGTCTTCTGGCAGCTCCTTCAAGTACTGTGAAGACTGTAAGACTATGGCTATGCCTCTGCCATTTCTATCCTCAATTCCTTCAAATTCCTTTTTGCACCTCATCCAGTTCCAGTAACTTATCAACTTTAAGTACCAACTATTTATTCAACATGGGATTCTGATTAATTTTGAATCCTTCTAGTGATGGTGTTTCTTTCTCTGTTACCATAGCCTGGGCAGCAGCCTCCTCATCTCTAAAGATAGATGCAAAGTATTCACTTAACACCTCAGCTATGCCCCTGCTGCTATGTGTAAATCCTGTTTTAGGTGTCTAATCTTTCACTATTAATGTTACTGTACTGGCATAAGATGTAGGGGCAGAAGGGGATTATTCAGCCCATTAAGTCAGCACCATTCATTAAAATAGAATGGATTTGATAATCCCCAGCTCCACTTAACCTGCCTTTTCTCCATAACCCTTGATTTCTGCCCTGAAGCTTTTCAGCCACGTCCTGAAGCAGACCACAGCTACATCTCCTGACCCGTCCATCACCTTTCTCATCCATCCGCTCCACCCCACCTCCCACCCATCACCTTCTCCCTCACCTTCATCTGCATACCGCTTTCTCAGCTACCTCCCCCCACAACCCCACGCCCTCCCATTTATCTCTCAGCATTCCCCCCACCCCGGGCCACTAGCTTCATGAAGGGCTTATGCCTGAAATGTCGATTCTCCTGCTCCTCGGATGCTGCCTGACCGGCTGTGCTTTTCCAGCACCACACTCTTGACCCTTGATTTCCTGACTGATTAAAAATCTGTTTATCTCAGCCTTGAATATACTTAATGACTCAGTCTGTACAGCCCTCTTTGGTAAAGAATTTTGCAGATTCATCATCCTCTGAGAGAAATATTCCTCCTCCTCATCTGTGTTTTAACTGCGTGACCCCCTTTTCTGAGATTATGCCCTTTGAACCTCACTGCATCTATCCTTTCAAATCTCTAAGGATCTTAGCTGCCTCTCATTATTCTATACTTCAACAAGAAAAGGCCCAATCTATTCAACATCTCCTCATATCTCCATATCTGGGATCAGTTTGGTGAACCTTCCCTGGACTGCCTCCAATTCCAAGAGATCTTTCCTTAGATAAGGTACCCAACGATGTTCACTATATCCCAGCTGTGGCCTGACTAGTGTTTCATACAATTTTAGCAAAATCTCCTTTTTAAAAAGTGAATGTACTGTGGATGCTGGAAATCTGAAACAAAGACAGAAATTGCAGGAAAAAACTTAGCAGGTCTGGCATCATCTGTAGAGAGAAATCAGAGTTAACATTTTGAATCCAGTGACCTATCCAATGAATCCAACCCAGCCAATTGCCCCCTCATAGGTATACTCTCAATCATCAGGAAAACGATGAAGCTATCGTCAGCAGTGATATCAAGTAACACCTGTTCACCAATATCCTGCTCAGTGATGCCTGGGTTTTGTTCCTAACCTCATTACAGCCTTGATTCAAACATAGGAAAAGAGCTGAATTTCACAGTGAAGCCCAGAGTCAAGGCTGCATTTGACTGACTGTGGCATTAAGGAGCCCTCACAAAATTGGAATCAGCGAGAATTGGGGGGAGGTTCTCTGCTGGTTGGAGTATATCTGGAACTTAGGAAGGTGGTTGTGATTATATATAGGTAAAAGGGTTGTGATTATAGAGCTGAAAATGTGTTGCTGGAAAAGCGCAGCAGGTCAGGCAGCATCCAAGGAGCAGGAGAATCGACGTTTCGGGCATAAGCCCTTCTTCAGGAATCTGGATTCCTGAAGAAGGGCTTATGCCCGAAATGTCAATTCTCCTGTTCCTTGGATGCTGCCTGACCTGCTGCGCTTTTCCAGCAATACATTTTCAGCTCTGATCTCCAGCATCTGCAGTCCTCACTTTCTCCTTGTGATTATAGAGTTATACAGCATAGAAACAGACCCTTTGGTCCAATCAGTCCATGCTGACCATAATCCTAAACTAGTCCCACCTGCCTGCACTTGGCCCCCTATCCCTCCAAACATTTCTTATTCATGTACTTATCTAAATGTCTTTTAAGAGTTGTAACTGTACCTGCATCCATCATTTCCTCACACAAACCACTCTCCGTCTAGAAAATTTGCCACTCATGTCTTTTTAAATCTTTCCCTTCTCACCTTAAAAATATGTATCCTAATGTTGAAATCCTCCACCTGCCATTCATCTTATCTATTCCCATCATGATTTTATAAACCTCTATAAGGTCAGCCCTCAACCTCCTACACTTCAGTTAATAAAGTCCCAGCTTATTCAGTCTCTCCTTCTAACTCAGCTCTTCCTTTCCCAGCAACATCCTAGTAAACTTCCTCTGAACTCTCTCCAGTTTAATAATATCCTTCCTATAACAGGGCTACCAGAACTGGATCTACTCCAGAAGAGACCTTACCAACACTTTCCTCATTTCAAAGTTCACCCATCAAATAGGAACAAAAACAGAAAAAGCTCGGTAAACTAAACAGATCTGGCAGAGAGAAAAGAGTTAACATTTTGAGTCCAATCTAACTCTTTATCAACAATGAAAATCTGATCTTCCTTTCTTCTGTTCTTTGGTTTTGAGTTAGCCACTGACTTATTCAGATGCAGATAAGCAAAACAAGCTGATGAGGCTATCTATTCACACTTCAGAAAGTTCCAGTTAATCTAGCCTTAAGCACGATGAGTTTAATTAATTGTTTGGATATATTTTCTTTAATTTCCCTGAAACTGAAGAAACAGCGAATTTCTTTTCTATGTCACCTAATTGTGGTGGACAGTGGCAGACTTAGCAAGGACAATTTAGCAGCAGTACTCAGCATTTCTTCTCATGAGTCTGAAACTGCTTGATTTAGGTTCATTTCACTACAATCAAACCACAGGCTGTAGTCAAGGTGAGAAACTGCAAATGTGAAAACCATGTTTTAGTCAGAGGTGAAACAACCTTTACGAGTCTCAAACCAGAAATAACAAAGGGTAAAACCAAAAACAAGTGTTTATGGGAATCTGTAAATAAACAGGATGTGTGGGCGTTCTGTCCACCTACATAAGGTGCCACATAAAAGTTCACCATGTAACATAAGAATTCATACTGGTGGGGGAATTACATTAACATGGATGGAGGTTGGCTAACGGAAAAACAAAAACTGACAGTCAGATTAAGTGGGTCATTGGCAATTAATAACTGGTGGAATACCAAAGAAATCAATGCTTGAGTCTCAACTATTTACAATCTTTATTAATAACTTGGAATGAAGGGTCCGAGCGGTGATGACACAAACCTAGGGTAGGAAAGCAAGTCATGAGGAGGTTACAAAGTTTAAGTGAGTGAGCAAAGATTTGGCAGATGGAGTATATTGGGAAAAGAAGTGTGATTGTTAATTTTAGCTGGAATTATAGAAAAGCAGAATATTATCTAAATGGAGAGAGATTGCAGAACACTGCACGATAGAAGGATCTGGGTGTCTTTATTCATGAATTACTTAAAGTCAGCAAGCAGTAACTCAGCAAATGATTAGGAGGTTGAACGGAATGTTGGCCTGAATTGTAAGATGAATTGTTACGACACAGTGATGAACCTCTGTGTTAATTAAACCAAACACATAGAAAAGCTCTCCTCGTAATCTGTTAAAGTATGAGTGACAGAGAACTCCAAATTCCATTATTTAATGAAAATAATATCAATTTATTCTTTAACTCTAAAAGTGAACACTAAACAACAACTATTCACAAATCTAAGCCCCCCTTTCTCTTAACTGTTTAGTATCTGCCTCCAACTCTATAACAATATGCTGTTCCATTAAGACACTTATTAAAATTACATCAGCTTAATTTCAAAACCACACAGTGCCTGTCGTTGTTGGTGTCTTGTCTTCTTCCGGCTGAAGATCTCCCTGAGTTGTCTTCCTTCTTTTTACTGTGAATGTATTTCATGTGAAAAGGTAACTTTGATAAAGAGTGTTTCCTAATTTCTTGGATCTTTGTTGATGGCAGTTTCTCTGTCTCCAATTTTCAAAATGCCTGCATTTTTATATCCCCTACATTGAATTGTCTCATGTGTTCGATGCTCAATAAATTCAAACTCAATTGGGTCTTAGTATGCTGGGGTATAATTTAAACTGGTTAAATTTGAACTGTTGTCAAAACAGCAACCAACTCAGGTATCTATTTCACAGCCAAATGTTACATATTTTCAATTTTCCAGTACACACTGGGACTGCCATCTAGTCATATACACAGGTGCTTGTAACCTCTCAGTTCAGAACAGCATTCTCTCTCTCTTAAAGGTACTGTACATGCCTTCAACTTCATAACAGGATGGAATTGTTACTTTAACTCCAAAGGAAATTGATGAGACCATATCCAGAGTTCTGTGTACAGTCCTGGTCTCCTTATTTAAGGAGGGATATACTTGTACTGGAAGAATACTAGATAAAGTTCACTTGGCCAATCCCTGGAATTGTTTTATGAGGAAGATTGAGCAGTTTGGCCCTATACTTACTCAAATTTAGAAGGGTGAGAGGTGATCCTATTAAAACATTTAAATTTCTGTGGGGCATGACAGGGTTGATGTTGAGTGAATGTTTCCTCCATGGGAATCTTGTTTAAAAATAAGGGGTTGGTCTTCTCCCAGAGAGTTGTCAATCTCTGAATTCTCTCCCCAGACAGCAGTGGAGACAGAATCTTGAACATATTCAAGGCTGAATTAGAGTTTTAATTGGAGAGGCAGTCAGTGATTCAGTGGGGGAGGTAGGGAAGAGGAACTAAGACCACAATCATAAATAGGAAACGTACATTAGAATTAGAAGTGGGATTAGGCAATTCCGCCCTCTCCACCATTTAATATGATCATGGCTGATCTTATCCCACTCTTGTACCTGCTCCCTGTAGCACTTTATACAACTTTTCATCAGAAATGTATTTGTTTCTTTCTTGAATCTGTTGATTGATTCTGCCTCCGCTGCACTCTAGGGCACAGTTCCACAGATTCACAACCCTCTCAGAGAAGGAGTTTCTCCTCACCTCAGTTTTGAATCTACCTCCTCTCAGTCCAAATCTTGTTTGAGCCTGTCCCACAAGAGGGAAACGCCTGTTCAACATCCACCTTATCAATCCCCTTTAGCATTTGATATCCCTCAATCAGAACTCCCCTCATCTTTCTGACCTCCAGTGAGTACAAGCCAAGCTGTTCAACCAGCCCTTTGTACACCAGCCCTTTGTACACCAGCCCCTTGTACACCAGCCCTTTGTACACCAGCCCTTTGTACACCAGCCCCTTGTACACCAGCCCTTTGTACACCAGCCCTTTGTACACCAGCCCTTTGTACACCAGCTCCTTGTACACCAACCCTTTGTACACCAGCCCTTTGTACACCAGCTCCTTGTACACCAGCCCTTTGTACACCAGCCCTTTTGTACACCAGCCCCTTGTACACTAGCTCTTTGTACACCAGCCCCTTGTACACCAGCCCTTTGTACACCAGCCCCTTGTACACCAGCCCTTTGTACATCAGTTCCTTGTACACCAGCTCCTTGTACACCAGCCCTTTTGTACACCAGCCCTTTTGTACACCAGTCCCTTGTACACTAGCCCTTTGTACACCAGCCCTTTGTACATCAGCTCCTTGTACACCAGCTCCTTGTACACCAGCCCTTTCATCCCTGGCATCAACCTGGTGACTCTCCTCTGAACTGCCTCCAGTGCCACCACATCCTTCCTCAAGTAAGGAGGCCAAATCTGGACACAGTACTCCAGGTGTGGTCTCACCAATGCCTTATATAATTGTAACAACACTTTTTAACTTTCATAATCCAGTCCTTTTGCAATAAGTGCCAAGATTCCATTTGCCTTTCTTATTATATGCTGCATCTGCAAACCCACTTTCTGTGATTCATGCACAAAGACACCCAGATCCCTCTGCACTGATGTACATTGAATCTGATTCCCATTTAAATAATAATTTGCCCTTTTATTTTTCCAGCCAAAATAGACAACCTAACACTGGTCCACATCAAACTCCATCTGCCAGATTTGGGCCTATTCTCTTAGCCTATCAATATCCATCTGTAAACTCTTTACCTCCTCATCATAGCCCACATTTTCCCACCTATTTTAGTATCATCTGTGAATTTTACGATGTTACACTTGGTCTCTGCTTGGAGATCATTTTACAGATTGTAAATAGATGTGGTCTGAGAAATGAACCATATGGCACCCACTTGTTAGAGTTTGCCATCCAGAGCACCCATTTATCCTGACCCTCTGCTTTCTGTCAGTCAACCAGTCCTCTATCCAAGCTAATAGTTACCCTTAACCCCTGCGATCTAGCTTCTGCACCAGTCTTTCATGTCTTTCATTCCTTCTGGAAGTCTAAATATATCACATTCACCAGATACCCCATTATCTAACTTGCTAGTTACATTCACAAAGAACTCCAGCAATTTGGCAAGCATGACTTGCCCATCATGAACTGGTGAATTGAGGTTTGTTTTTCTAATTCTTCAGTTATCTCCTCCTTTATGATTGACTCCCGCAACTTCTCCACCACAGAGGTCAAGCTAACTGATCAATAGTTTCCCACTTGTTGTCTATCTCAAACTATTGATCAGTTAGCTTGACCTCTGTGGTGGAGAAGTTGCGGGAGTCAATCATAAAGGAGGAGATAACTGAAGAATTAGTGTCACATTTACATGCTTCCAATCCAAGGAATTTTGGAATATTATAGTACATGCATCCACTATCTCTGCTACCTCTGCTAATCAGATCAGCTCTGATCTTATTGAATGGTGGAGCAGACTCAAGAGCTAGGGTTAGGGTTACGGATGTGCTGCAGTGATACCAGCCAATGCTAAAACTCCAACACTCAGAGCGGAAGCTCCTGCAGCCAATGACATCTCCTGTACACATGGTTGAAAATGGCATGAGAAATATCTCAGTGTTCACATGTTGAGCAAAATTGGAAAGTGTTGATGGCTAAAGTCACCTGAAGGCTAACATGCAGGTTAACACCTGAAGGCTAACATGCAGGTTAACACCTGAAGGCTAACATACAGGCTAACACCTGAAGGCTAACATACAGGCTAACACCTGAAGGCTAACATACAGGTTAACACCTGAAGGTTAACACCTGAAGGCTAACATGCAGGTTAACACCCGAAGGCTAACATGCAGGTTAACACCTGAAGGCTAACATACAGGCTAACACCTGAAGGCTAACATACAGGCTAACACCTGAAGGCTAACATACAGGTTAACACCTGAAGGCTAACACCTGAAGGCTAACACCTGAAGGCTAACATGCAGGTTAACACCTGAAGGCTAACATACAGGCTAACACCTGAAGGCTAACATGCAGGTTAACACCTGAAGGCTAACAGACAGGTTAACACCTGAAGGTTAACATCTGAAGGCTAACACCTGAAGGCTAACACCTGAAGGTTAACACCTGAAGGCTAACAGACAGGCTAACACCTGATGGCTATCACCTGAAGGCTAACATACAGGTTAATACCTGAAGGCTGACACCTGAAGGCTAACATACAGGCTAACACCTGAAAATAACACCTGAAGGCTAACAGACAGGCTAACACCTGATGGCTATCACCTGAAGGCTAACATACAGGTTAATACCTGAAGGCTGACACCTGAAGGCTAACATACAGGCTAACACCTGAAAATAACACCTGAAGGCTAACGTACAGGATAACACCTGAAGGTTAACACCTGAAGGCTAACACCTGATGGCTAACACCTGAAGGCTAACTTACAGGTAACACCTGAAGGCTAACACCTGAAGGCTAACATACAGGCTAACACCTGAAGGCTAACACCTGAAGGTTAACACCTGAAGGCTAACACCTGAAGGCTAACACCTGAAGGCTAACATGCAGTTTAACATCTGAAGGCTAACACCTGAAGGTTAACACCTGAAGGCTAACACCTGAAGGCTAACATACAGGTAAACACCTGAAGGCTAACATACAGGCTAACACCTGAAGGCTGACACCCGAAGGCTAACATACAGGCTAACACCTGAAGGCTAACATGCAGATTAACACCTGAAGGTTCACACCTGAAGGCTAACACCTGAAGGCTAACATACAGGCTAACACCTGAAGGCTAACACCTGAAGGCTCACATACAGCCTAACATCCGAAGGCTAACATGCAGGTTAACACCTGAAGGCTAACAGACAGGTTAACACCTGAAGGTTAACATCTGAAGGCTAACACCTGAAGGCTAACACCTGAAGGTTAACACCTGAAGGCTAACAGACAGGCTAACACCTGATGGCTATCACCTGAAGGCTAACATACAGGTTAATACCTGAAGGCTGACACCTGAAGGCTAACAAACAGGCTAACACCTGAAAATAACACCTGAAGGCTAATATACAGGATAACACCTGAAGGTTAACACCTGAAGGCTAACACCTGAAGGCTAACATACAGGCTAACACCTGAAGGCAAACATGCAGGTTAACACCTGAATGCTAACATACAGGCTAACACCTGAAGGCTAACATGCAGGTTAACACCTGAAGGCTAACAGACAGGTTAACACCTGAAGGTTAACATCTGAAGGCTAACACCTGAAGGCTAACACCTGAAGGTTAACACCTGAAGGCTAACAGACAGGCTAACACCTGATGGCTATCACCTGAAGGCTAACATACAGGTTAATACCTGAAGGCTGACACCTGAAGGCTAACATACAGGCTAACACCTGAAAATAACACCTGAAGGCTAACATACAGGATAACACCTGAAGGTTAACACCTGAAGGCTAACACCTGATGGCTAACACCTGAAGGCTAACTTACAGGTAACACCTGAAGGCTAACACCTGAAGGCTAACACCTGAAGGCTAACATACAGGCTAACACCTGAAGGCAAACATACAGGTTAACACCTGAAGGCTAACACCTGAAGGCTAACACCTGAAGGCTAACATGCAGTTTAACATCTGAAGGCTAACACCTGAAGGTTAACACCTGAAGGCTAACACCTGAAGGCTAACATACAGGTAAACACCTGAAGGCTAACATACAGGCTAACACCTGAAGGCTAACACCCGAAGGCTAACATACAGGCTAACACCTGAAGGCGAACATGCAGGTTAACACCGGAATGCTAACATACAGTCTAACACCTGAAGGCTAACACCTGAAGGTTAACACCTGAAGGCTAACATACAGGCTAACACCTAAAGGCTAACACCTGAAGGCTAACACCTGAAGGCTAACATGCAGGTTAACACCTGAAGGCCAACATACAGGCTAACACCTAAAGGCTAACACCTGAAGGTTAACACCTGAAGGCTAACACCTGAAGGCTAACATACAGGTTAACACCTGAAGGCTAACATACAGGCTAACACCAGAAGGCTAACATGCAGGTTAACACCTGAAGGCAAACATACAGGATAACACCTGAAGGCTAACACCTGAAGATTAACACCTGAAGGTTAACACCTGAAGGCTAACACCTGAAGGCTAACATACAGGTCAACACCTGAAGGCTAACACCTGAAAGCCTCTATCTCCCCATGTTCTCCTTATGGCCCTCCTTATGTCTTTTTGTTGCTATTTTGGGCTAGCACGTATAATGATGCCACTTGTGTTATCCTGTATGTTAGCCTTCAGGTGTTAACCTGCATGTTAGCGTTCAGATGTTAACCTTCAGGTGTTAGCCTGTCTGTTAGCCTTCAGGTGTTAACCTTCAGGTGTTAGCCTTCAGGTGTTAACCTTCAGGTGTTAACCTGCATGTTAGCCTTCAGGTGTTAGCCTGTATGTTAGCCTTCAGGTGTTAACCTTCAGGTGTTATCCTGCATGTTAGCCTTCAGGTGTTAGCCTGTATGTTAGCCTTCAGGTGTTAACCTGTATGTTAGCCTTCAGGTGTTAGCCTTCAGGTATTAGCCTGTATGTTAGCCTTCAGGTGTTAACCTGCATGTTAGCCGAAGGCTAACATACAGGCTAACACCTGAAGGCTAACATACAGGCTAACACCTGAAGGCTAACATACAGGTTAACACCTGAAGGCTAACACCTGAAGGCTAACACCTGAAGGCTAACATGCAGGTTAACACCTGAAGGCTAACACCTGAAGGCTAACACCTGAAGGCTAACATGCAGATTAACATCTGAAGGCTAACACCTGAAGACTAACACCTGAAGGCTAACACCTGAAGGTTAACACTTGAAGGCTAACATGCAGGTTTACACCTGAAGGCTAACATACAGGTTAACACCTGAAGGCTAACACCTGAAGGCTAACATACAGGCTAACACCTGAAGGCTAACATACAGGTTAACACCTGAAGGCTAACACCTGAAGGCTAACACCTGAAGGCTAACATGCAGGTTAACACCTGAAGGCTAACATACAGGCTAACACCTGAAGGCTAACATACAGGTTAACACCTGAAGGCTAACACCTGAAGGCTAACACCTGAAGGCTAACATGCAGGTTAACACCTGAAGGCTAACACCTGAAGGCTAACACCTGAAGGCTAACATGCAGATTAACATCTGAAGGCTAACACCTGAAGACTAACACCTGAAGGCTAACACCTGAAGGTTAACACTTGAAGGCTAACATGCAGGTTTACACCTGAAGGCTAACATACAGGTTAACACCTGAAGGCTAACACCTGAAGGCTAACATACAGGCTAACACCTGAAGGCTAACATACAGGTTAACACCTGAAGGCTAACACCTGAAGGCTAACACCTGAAGGCTAACATGCAGATTAACATCTGAAGGCTAACACCTGAAGACTAACACCTGAAGGCTAACACCTGAAGGTTAACACTTGAAGGCTAACATGCAGGTTAACACCTGAAGGTTAACACCTGAAGGCTAACAACTGAAGGCTAACACCTGAAGGTTAACATACAGGTTAACACCTGAAGGCTAACACCTAAAGGCTAACATACAGGTTAACACCTGAAGGCTAACATACAGGCTAACACCTGAAGGCTAACACCCGAAGGCTAACATACAGGCTAACACCTGAAGGCGAACATGCAGGTTAACACCTGAAGGCTAACATACAAGCTAACACCTGATGGCTAACACCTGAAGGCTAACATGCAGGTTAAAACCTGAAGGCTAACATACAGGCTAACACCTAAAGGCTAACACCTGAAGGCTAACATGCAGGTTAACACCTGAAGGCTAACATACAGGCTAATACCTGAAGGTTAACATCTGAAGGCTAACAAACAGGCTAACACCTGAAGACTAACATGCAGGTTAACACCTGAAAGCTAACATACAGGCTAACACCTGAAGGCTAACATGCAGGTTAAAACCTGAAGGCTAACATACAGGTTAACACCTGAAGGCTAACACCTGAAGGCTAACACCTGAAGGTTAACACCTGAAGGCTAACATACAGGCTAACACCTGAAGGCAAACATACAGGTTAACACCTGAAGGCTAACACCTGAAGGCTAACATACAGGTTAACACCTGAAGGCTAACATACAGGCTAACACCTGAAGGCTAACACCCGAAGGCTAACATACAGGCTAACACCTGAAGGCGAACATGCAGGTTAACACCGGAATGCTAACATAGAGGCTAACACCTGAAGGCTAACACCTGAAGGTTAACACCTGAAGGCTAACATACAGGCTAACACCTGATGGCTAACACCTGAAGGCAAACATACAGGATAACACCTGAAGGCTAACACCTGAAGATTAACACTTCAGGCTAACACCTGAAGGCTAACATACAGGTTAACACCTGAAGGCTAACACCTGAAGGCTAACATACAGGTTAACACCTGAAGGCTAACATACAGGTCAACACCTGAAGGCTAACACCCGAAGGCTAACATACAGGCTAACACCTGAAGGCTAACATACAGGCTAACACCTGAAGGCTAACACCTGAAGGCTAACATGCAGATTAACATCTGAAGACTAACACCTGAAGGTTAACACCTGAAGTCTAACATACAGGCTAACACCTGAAGGCAAACATACAGGTTAACACCTGAAGGCTAACACCTGAAGGCTAACATGCAGATTAACATCTGAAGGCTAACACCTGAAGGTTAACACCTGAAGGCTAACACCTGAAGGCTAACTTACAGGTTAACACCTGAAGGCTAACATACAGGCTAACACCTGAAGGCTAACACCCGAAGGCTAACATACAGGCTAACACCTGAAGGCTAACATGCAGGTTAACACCGGAATGCTAACATACAGGCTAACACCTGAAGGCTAACACCTGAAGGTTAACACCTGAAGGCTAACATACAGGCAAACACCTGAAGGTTAACATGCAGGATAACACCTGAAGGTTAACACCTGAAGGCTAACACCTGAAGGCTAACACCTGAAGGCTAACATGCAGGTTAACACCTGAAGGCCAACATACAGGCTAACAACTAAAGGCTAACACCTGAAGGTTAACACCTGAAGGCAAACATACAGGTTAACACCTGAAGGCTAACACCTGAAGGCTAACACCTGAAGGCTAACATGCAGATTAACATCTGAAGGCTAACACCTGAAGGCTAACACCTGAAGGTTAACACCTGAAGGCTAACATACAGGCTAAAACCTGAAGGCTAACATACAGGTTAACACCTGAAGGCTAACACCTGAAGGCTAACATACAGGCTAACACCTGAAGGCTAACATACAGGTTAACACCTGAAGGCTAACACCTGAAGGCTAACACCTGAAGGCTAACATGCAGATTAACATCTGAAGGCTAACACCTGAAGACTAACACCTGAAGGCTAACACCTGAAGGTTAACACCTGAAGGCTAACATGCAGGTTTACACCTGAAGGCTAACATACGGGCTAACACCTGAAGGTTAACATCTGAAGGCTAACAAGCAGGTTTACACCTGAAGGCTAACATACGGGCTAACACCTGAAGGTTAACATCTGAAGGCTAACAAGCAGGTTTACACCTGAAGGCTAACATACAGGCTAACACCTAAAGGCTAACACCTGAAGGCTAACATGCAGGTTAACACCTGAAGGCTAACATACAGGCTAACACTTGATGGCTATCACCTGAAGGCTAACATGCAGGTTAACACCTGAAGGCTAACACCTGAAGGCTAACACCTGAAGGCTAACATGCAGGTTAATACCTGAAGGCTAACATGCAGATTAACACCTGAAGGCTAACACCTGAAGGCTAACATACAGGTTAACACCTGAAGGCTAACACCTGAAGGCTAACATGCAGATTAACATCTGAATGCTAACACCTGAAGACTAACACCTGAAGGTTAACACCTGAAGTCTAACATACAGGCTAACACCTGAAGGCAAACATACAGGTTAACACCTGAAGGCTAACACCTGAAGGCTAACTTACAGGTTAACACCTGAAGGCTAACATACAGGCTAACACCTGAAGGCTAACACCCGAAGGCTAACATACAGGCTAACACCTGAAGGCTAACATGCAGGTTAACACCGGAATGCTAACATACAGGCTAACACCTGAAGGCTAACACCTGAAGGTTAACACCTGAAGGCTAACATACAGGCAAACACCTGAAGGTTAACATGCAGGATAACACCTGAAGGTTAACACCTGAAGGCTAACACCTGAAGGCTAACACCTGAAGGCTAACATGCAGGTTAACACCTGAAGGCCAACATACAGGCTAACAACTAAAGGCTAACACCTGAAGGTTAACACCTGAAGGCAAACATACAGGTTAACACCTGAAGGCTAACACCTGAAGGCTAACACCTGAAGGCTAACATGCAGATTAACATCTGAAGGCTAACACCTGAAGGCTAACACCTGAAGGCTAACATACAGGCTAACACCTGAAGGTTAACATCTGAACGCTAACATGCAGGCTAACACCTGAAGGCTAACATACAGGCTAACACCTGATGGCTAACACCTGAAGGCTAACATACAGGTTAACACCTGAAGGCTAACACCTGAAGGCTAACATACAGGTTAACACCTGAAGGCTAACATACAGGTCAACACCTGAAGGCTAACATCCGAAGGCTAACATACAGGCTAACACCTGAAGGCTAACATGCAGATTAACACCTGGAGGCTAACACCTGAAGGCTAACATACAGGTTAACACCTGAAGGCTAACATGCAGATTAACACCTGAAGGCTAACACCTGAAGGCTAACATACAGGCTAACACCTGAAGGCTAACATGCAGATTAACACCTGGAGGCTAACACCTGAAGGCTAACATACAGGTTAACACCTGAAGGCTAACATGCAGATTAACACCTGAAGGCTAACACCTGAAGGCTAACATACAGGTTAACACCTGAAGGCTAACACCTGAAGGCTAACACCTGAAGGCTAACATGCAGATTAACATCTGAAGGCTAACACCTGAAGGCTAACACCTGAAGGTTAACATCTGAAGGCTAACAAGCAGGTTTACACCTGAAGGCTAACATACAGGCTAACACCTAAAGGCTAACACCTGAAGGCTAACATGCAGGTTAACACCTGAAGGCTAACATACAGGCTAACACTTGATGGCTATCACCTGAAGGCTAACATGCAGGTTAACACCTGAAGGCTAACATACAGGCTAACACCTGAAGGCTAACATACAGGTTAACACCTGAAGGCTAACACCTGAAGGCTAACACCTGAAGGCTAACATGCAGATTAACATCTGAAGGCTAACACCTGAAGACTAACACCTGAAGGCTAACAAGCAGGCTTACACCTGAAGGCTAACATACAGGCTAACACCTGAAGGCTAACACCTGAAGGCTAACATGCAGGTTAACACCTGAAGGCTAACATACAGGCTAACACTTGATGGCTATCACCTGAAGGCTAACATGCAGGTTAACACCTGAAGGCTAACATACAGGCTAACACCTGAAAATAACACCTGAAGGCTAACATACAGGATAACACCTGAAGGCTAACACCTGAAGGCTAACATACAGGTTAACACCTGAAGGCTAACATACAGGTTAACACCTGAAGGCTAACACCCGAAGGCTAACATACAGGCTAACACCTGAAGGCTAACTTACAGGTTAACACCTGAAGGCTAACATGCAGATTAACATCTGAAGGTTAACACCTGAAGTCTGACATACAGGCTAACACCTGAAGGCAAACATACAGGTTAACACCTGAAGGCTAACACCTGAAGGCTAACACCTGAAGGCTAACATGCAGATTAACATCTGAAGGCTAACACCTGAAGATTAACACCTGAAGGCTAACACCTGAAGGCTAACATGCAGGTTAACACCTGAATGCTAACATGCAGATTAACACCTGAAGGCTAACATACAGGTCAACACCTGAAGGCCAACACCCGAAGGCTAACATACAGGCTAACACCTGAAGGCTAACATGCAGATTAACACCTGAAGGCTAACATACAGGTCAACACCTGAAGGCCAACACCCGAAGGCTAACATACAGGCTAACACCTGAAGGCTAACATGCAGATTAACACCTGAAGGCTAACACCTGAAGACTAACATACAGGCTAACACCTGAAGGCTAACATACAGGTTAACACCTGAAGGCTAAGACCTGAAGGCTAACATGCAGATTAACATCTGAAGGCTAACACCTGAAGACTAACACCTGAAGGCTAACACCTGAAGGTTAACACCTGAAGGCTAACATGCAGGTTTACACCTGAAGGCTAACATACAGGCTAACACCTAAAGGCTAACACCTGAAGGCTAACATACAGGCTAACACCTAAAGGCTTACACCTGAAGGCTAACATACAGGCTAACACCTAAAGGTTAACACCTGAAGGCTAACATGCAGGTTAACACCTGAAGGCTAACATACAGGCTAACACTTGATGGCTATCACCTGAAGGCTAACATGCAGGTTAACACCTGAAGGCTAACATACAGGCTAACACCTGAAAATAACACCTGAAGGCTAACATACAGGATAACACCTGAAGGCTAACACCTGAAGGCTAACATGCAGGTTAACACCTGAAGGCTAACACCTGAAGGCTAACATGCAGGTTAACACCTGAAGGCTAACACCTGAAGGCTAACATGCAGATTAACACCTAAAGGCTAACACCTGAAGGCTAACATACAGGCTAACACCTGAAGGCGAACATGCAGGTTAACACCTGAAGGCTAACATACAGGCTAACACCTAAAGGCTAACACCTGAAGACGAACATGCAGGTTAACACCTGAAGGCTAACATACAGGCTAACACCTAAAGGCTAACACCTGAAGGCTAACACCTGAAGGCTAACATGCAGGTTAACACCTGAAGGCTAACATACAGGCTAACACCTGAATGTTAACACCTGAAGGCTAACACCCGAAGGCTAACATACAGGCTAACAGCTGAAGGCTAACATGCAGGTTAACACCTGAAGGCTAACACCTGAAGGCTAACATACAGACTAACACCTGATGGCTATCACCTGAAGGCTATCACCCGAAGGCTAACATGGAGGTTAACACCTGAAGGCTAACATGCAGATTAACATCTGAAGGCTAACACCTGAAGGCTAACATACAGGTTAATACCTGAAGGCTAACACCTGATGGCTAACATACAGGCTAACACCTGAAGGCTAACATACAGGTTAACACCTGAAGGCTAACATACAGGCTAACACCTGAAGGCTAACACCCGAAGGCTAACATACAGGCTCACACCTGAAGGCTAACATGCAGATTAACACCTGAAGGTTCACACCTGAAGGCTAACACCTGAAGGCTAACATACAGGCTAACACCTGAAGGCTAACACCTGAAGGCTCACATACAGCCTAACATCCGAAGGCTAACATGCAGGTGCAGCAAGCAATTCAGAAGACAATGTATGTTTACTTTTATCACAAAAATGTTTGAATGCAACAGCAAAGAAAACTTGCTTTAATTTTATCGGATATTATGAGGCCGAACCTTCATCAGGAACGAAGGGCTTATGCCCAAAACGTCGATTCTCGTGCTCCTTGGATGCTGCCTGACCGGCTGTGCTTTTCTAGCACCACACTCTTGACTTTTATTTTGACCCACTTACCTCTGAAGAGTAGACTGATCAAACAAGAAATGCATCGCAGATTCACTGAACTGATTCCCAGTCTGGTGGGACTGTCCTATCAAGAGACACTAATGAGACTGGGCATTTACTCTCTGAACTTTAAAAGAATGAAAGTGATCTTATAATAACTTACAGAATTCTTAAAAGAATAGACAGAGTAGATGCAGAAAGAATGCTTTCCTTAGCTGTGGGGTGTAGAACCAGGGGACACTGTCTCAGAATAAAAGGCAAGCTATTTAGGACTGAGAGGAGGTGGAACGTCTTCACTGAGAGGATGGCGAATTTTAGGAATTCTGAAGCCCAGACGTTTGTGGAAGCTCAGTCATTGAGTACATTAAAGACAAAAATTGCTAGATTTCTAGTTACTAATGATATCAAGGGATTATTGGGATCACATAAACATATGGAGAAAATAGATAATCAGTCATTATTTAGAATGGTTGAGCAAAATAGAGGGGCTGAATGGCCTTCTCCAATGTTCCCTTTCATAAAACCAGGCTGACTGCCTAATTTTGTCATTCTTTACCAGATATTGTTCTTTATTATGGATTCTAAAGACTGGATCGTAAAGGTCTATCGGGATTTACTCATCAGTCAATATGATTGTGCTTGATCTGATTGAAGCCTTAAACCTACCTTCTTGTCCCCTGCTCTTGACTCCTTTGTCAATCAAAATCTAACTCAACCTTGAATATATTCAATGAGACAGCCTCCCTTGTTCTGTGGGCAAGAGAATTCCAAACATGAACAACCCTTTGAGAAGAAAAAAGTCCTCATGTTGAGTATTTGAGACACGCCTTTATATTTAAATTGTTTTCTCTAGTTCCAAATTCGTCTTCCAGAGAAAACATCCTCTCAGCATCTACCCTTTCAAGCATCCTTGGACACAACTATTTCTATAAGATCACCAGATCTAAGCTCTGCAATCCTGTCAAATTCAGTTGTGAATGGTGTTGGACAATTAAACAGCTCACTGGAGGAGGAGGGTCCACAAATATCCCTGTCCTCAATGATGGAGGAGCCCAGCACATCAGTCCACAAGATAAGGCTGAAGTTTTTGCAACAATATTCAGTCAGATGTGCTGGGTGCATGATCTGTCTCGGGCTCCTTCAGTAGTCCCCAGCATTAGAGATATCAGATTTCGACCAATTTGATTCATTCCACGTGATACCAAGAAACAAGTGGAGACACTGGATACTGCAAAGGCTACAGGCCCTGATAACATTTCAGCAATAGGCTGAAGACTCCTGCTCCAGAACGTGCTGATCCCCTAGCCAAGCTCTTCCAGCAGTTGCAACACTGGTATCCACCCACAATGTAGAAAATTGTCTAAGTGTGTCCTGTATATTAAAAGCAGAACAAATCCAACCTGGCCAATTACCACTCCATCAGTGTACTGTTGATCATCAGTAACATGATGGAGGTGTCAGTAACAGTGCTATTAAGCAGCACCTGCTCAGCAATAACCTGCTCAATGACGCCCAGATTGGGTTCCACCAGGACCACTCAGCTCCTGACCTCATTAGAGTCTTGGTTCAAATATGGACAAAAGAGCTGAATTTCAGAGGTGAGTTGAAAGTGATAGTCTTTGACTTCAAGGCTGCATTCGACTGAGTGTGGCATCAAGGAACCCGAACAAAACTGGAATCAAAGGACATCAGGGGGCAAACTCTCCAGCAGTTGGAGTCATACCTGGCACATAGGAAGGTGGTCATGATTGTTGGAGGTCAGTCATCTCAGCTCTTGGAACATCTCTGCAGGAATTCCTCAAGGTAGTATCCTCGGCCCAATCATCTTAAGCTGCTCCATCATAAGGTCTGAAGTGGGGATGTTCGCTGATGATTGCACAGCGTTCAGCACCATTCACCACTCCTCAGATACAGAAGCAGTGTTTACAACAAGATCTGGACAATATACAGCCTTGGGCTGACAAGTGACAAGTAACATTCATGCCACACAAATGCCAGGCTATGACAATCACAAATAAGAGACAATCTAACTATCGCCCCTTGGCTTTCAACGGTGTTACCCTCACTGAATCCATCACTATTGACATCTTGGGGGTTATCACTGACCAGAAACTCAACTATACTCATCACATAAACACAGTGGCTACAAGAGCAGGTCAGAAACTAGGAATACTGTGGTGAGTAACTCATCTCCTGACTCCTAAAGGCCACATTCCTGATACACAAAGCATCGATTCTCCTTCTCCTTGGATGCTGCCTAACCAGATGTGCTTTTTGAGCCCCGCAATTTTCGACTCCTCAAAGCCTGTCCCACCATCTCCAAGGCACAAGTCAGGAGTGTGACAGAAAACTCCCCACCTTCCTGGATGGGGGCAGCTCCAACAACACTCAAGAAACTTGACACCATCCAGGACAAAGCAGCCGCTTGATTGGCACCACATCCACAAACATCCCTCTACCACTGACGTTCAATGGCAGCAGTGTGTACTATCTACAAGGTTCACTGCAGAAATTTACCCAAGATCCTCGGACAGCACCTTCCCAAACCCATGACCACTTTCATCTCAAAGGACAAGAGCAGCAGGTTCATGGAAACACCACCACTTTCATGTTCCCCTTCAAGCCACTCACCATCCTGACTTGGAAATACGATGTTACTTCACTGTCGCTGGGTGAAAATCCTGGAATTCCCTTCCTAATGGCATTGTGGGTCACCCCACAGCACATGGACTGCAGTGGTTCAAGAAGGCAGTTCACCCCCATCTTCTCAAGGGGCAACTAGGAAGGGGGAATAAAATGCTGGCCAGCCGGCAATGCCCACAACCCACAAATGGATGAACTAATGTATTTGGCTCAACATGTTTTCACAAGTAAAGCCCTTCATCCCAAGAATCTGTCCAGTAAACCTTCTGCGAGCTGCTTCCAGCCGAGGTATAATCTTTCTTAAGCAAATGGTGGGGCATGATGACTATTGCTGAGGTAATCAATGACAAGCCGACAGAGCTGCTCTCCTTAGTGTTCCTCTCTCTTACCATTGTGGGATATAAATGAATTAATGTTATTTCTGCAAGTATAAATTCTGATACAGAATGGGAATGAGAAAATACATATTCAGCAAAAAGAAAGCATGAGACGTGAATACAGAACAATGGTGGATATATGGGCAAACAGGAAAGCATCTGTTTCCCCCTTACACGGGGACACAGGAACAAACCCTAATCAAAGAGGTCAAAGTGGCCTCTGGATGGAAATAGATGCTGATAGAAGAAAAGATATGCCTAATCAATAACCTATAATAGACTGACGTCAAACACCCTTATGGGAGTCAGAGATAAGAGTTTGTCACGGACAAAACAGGATAAACAGAAGTTGTGGGATAAGTCTTAAGGAAATGAGTGACGTAAGCGAAGCAGGGAACAAACAATGGAATAAGGAAAAATATGGGGATTCAAACTGTATAAATTTCGAGAGTTTGTTGGATTTGGTGTGCATTTTGTCATTACCTTACCTGGTAATGAGACAGGGCACCCACCTATAGGTGTATAAATAAATGGCGGATTCAGATATTTGTCTCGGACTGAAATTATTAAAGTGAGTGAGCTTTTGTTTCTCACAATTGGGGGCTCGTGTCCGGGATTTTCTTCCATCACCGGGGGGAGTGGCTGGCCTTGGACACTGGGAAGACGCGTCCCGTTCCCCATTGAGGAGCGGTCTCGTGTCCCGGTTTGGTCTGCTCCCTTGGGTGACTGATGTGAATCCTATAAGAGAGACATCTGAATCAGACAGTGATAGGAGCTCGATAGAAAATACGGTGACAAAAGGGGCCAGGCAACTCTGTGCACAGACCAAGGTAAGAAAATTGACTTTTAAGTATTGCCTTGGTGGCCGGGATTGAGTTTTAGTAGTTAATAAGGGACTAACGAAGGAACTCAATATGGCTTGCGCTTTGGGTAAGGAAAAAGCCTCCGGGGAAACAAAGTAAGGAAAAGACAATGGAAATGGAGGCGGGGTCCCTTACAACATTCCTCCGGAAAGTCCTTTGGGCAGGATGTTGTGGAAATTGGCAAAATAATACTTGTGCAAGGGAGAAAGATGATTAAATATTGTTGCTTTGTATGGACTAAGGACTCCATTCTTCGTCCCGCTGTCTTCTGGCCAAAGTACAGATCGGACGAAGACTGGGTTTGTGAATATCTGAATTTATATGTCAATGTGCGAGAGAGAGAGAGAGAATGAAAAGAGCTGTACAGCTGGTAGGAAGTTTAACCCTTTGTGATTTGGTTTGAGTGAACATTTGTTTGTTGGT
This sequence comes from Chiloscyllium plagiosum, assembly GCF_037043375.1. Lineage (NCBI taxonomy): Eukaryota > Metazoa > Chordata > Chondrichthyes > Orectolobiformes > Hemiscylliidae > Chiloscyllium > Chiloscyllium plagiosum. The sequence goes on from NW_028270183.1 coordinate 602,175, forward strand.
GATTGAATGTTTGTGTTTTATTCCCTGGAGCTTGAGTTCCAGGACTGTTTTGAATCTGATTTTTGTTATGGAAATTTAACATGATTTCTTTTAAGGTTAAGGATTCTATTGTGATTATGAAGAAGAAAAAAAGGAATGATAACTCCTGTTCTTTTTACAGATCATGACTGCCTTACTATCAGTTTCTAACTAATCTCTTTTATCTTTACATAAAAGCGATTTATGGAGGACAGTTGAAGTTTCAGTTCAACATTAGATTGTAGTAAAAGCAAAATTCTATGGTTAATATCTGTGACCTTGGATTCAGCCATTGTTCATGCATTAGAAGTTTTTTTTTTAAAAAACTTGAGTAGACAAATTCTTTTAAGGCAAGTTCTGATTATTTTACGACCTATAGTATTGTAATTGAGCAATGATTGGCCAGGACTATTTAGGAAAACTAATTCTGGATCTAAATTAAAGGACTAAAACTGGGTAATTACAGTGAATTGCAAAATTGGGAACTGTATGCATTTTGCATTTTGACTATTAAATACTGAAGAAATGAACGTAAATATATATAAATATATTTATAAGTTAGGAACAGGCTTTGAAGGTTAGTCAAGCATGAATTGATGAATTGGTGTTTGAAGTTATGGGGAGCTAGAAATATTGCAATATTTCTTTAAAAAAAAGAAAAAGGGGAAAAACGTAACAACTTATCCTCTTTGGGAGGTACCCATAAGGGACAAAGACATTGGTTTGTAAGTGCCCCCCTCACCAGTGGGGAGGTCAGAACATTTAAAAAGGAAATGGAGGTCCTGGTTGAGGATCCGGTGGGGTTGTCTGAACAAATTGTTCAATTTTTGGGGCCCAGTCTGTATACCTGGGCTGAATTAATGTCTATTTTGAATATATTATTTACTGGGGAGGAAAGGGGACTTGTACGAGGAACTGCCATTAAAATATGGGACAGGGAACACCCGATTGGAGATGGGGATGCTGGACAGGGAGAGATGAAGTTTCCCCTCAGAAACCCCCAGTGGGAAAACCAAAACCCAGAGCATAGAGAAGAAATGAGGGAATTGAAAGACCTGATTCTAAAAGGAATAAGAGAGGCAGTTCCGAAGTCACAGAATTTGATTAAAGCCTTTGAAATTAGACAGGAGAAAGATGAGACTCCCTCAGCTTTCTTGCAAAGATTAAGGGACTCAATGCGGAAATACTCTGGAATGAACCCTGAGGACCCAGTGGCACAGGGTCTTTTGAAAGTACATTTTGTGACAAGAGCATGGCCAGACATACAGAGAAAGATACAGAAGATAGAAGGATGGAGCGAAAAACCATGAGATGAATTGTTGAGAGAGGCACAGAAAGTGTTTGTAAAGAGGGAGAGGACAAGGGGGAACATTTGATAGAGGGTTTGAGCGACAGGGGCAGAGATGGAAGTCGCTACAGGAAGGATGCTATTATTGTGGAAAGATAGGGCATTTTAAGCGGGAGTATCCTGATCTACAAAGGGAAGAAAAAGGCAATTCCGCTTATGAATTATGATGAAGAATAGGGGTGTCAGGGGTTCCTGCCCTCGGGGGCCCACCAGGAACCCTTGATAAACTTGAAGGTGGGACCGTGTAGGGAGGAGGTAATCTCCCTAGTAGATACGGGGCAGCACGGTCATCGCCGAATTTTAAACCAAAGAAAGTAGAAATGTTAACACGGTCAATTACTGTTTCGGGGGTGAAAGGGGAAGGATTTACTGTTCCAGTATTTGAACCTATGATGATAGAAGGTCCTAAGGATAGGATCACAGGGGAACTGCTGTATATCCCTGATATAGGAAGTAATTTACTGGGGAGAGATTTAATTATCCTTTTAGGACTGGAGATTGGAATTCAGGAAGAAGAATTAGTTGTACAACTGGCGATGTTGACAGAGGATGCAGAGAGAGAGATAGACCCTATTGTATGGGCTAGAGAAGGGAATCATGGAAAACTACAGATCCCTCCCCTTTTAATAAATTTAAAACGGAAAGGGGACGTTGTCTGTGAGCGACAATATCCTATTTCCATAGAAGGTAAACGAGGACTGCAGCCAGTAATTGAGGGACTGATTAGAGCCATGTATGTCTCCTTATAATACCCCAATTCTACCAGTGCGGAAATCTGATGGAACTTATCGATTGGTGCAGGATTTGAGAACATTAAATCGGATAGTGCAGGTCAGGCACCCAGTAGTGCCAAACCCCTACATGTTATTAAGTAAGATCCCTCATGATCACAAATGATTTAGTGTGATAGATTTAAAGGATGCCTTTTGGGCTTGTCCCTTGGCGGAGGAAAGATTTGGGACTATCCCCCTATGAAATCTTATTTGAATTACCTTATCTGGGAACACAGGGAGAATTGCCAATTCCCGAAACTAAAGATTTGTTTTTAAAGAAGTATATACTGGGCTTGTCCTCCTCTTTATCTTTCCTCAGAAAACAGGGTCTATTGGCACAGACTCCGCCCCTTGAATTTGCTGTTCATCCCATCCGGCCAGGAGATTGGGTCTTAATAAAATCATGGACAGAGACTAAGCTGCAGCCAGACTGGGAAGGGCCGTATCAGGCTCTTTTGACTACCGAAACGGCAATAAGGATGGCGGAAAAAGGCTGGACTCATTATACTCGGATCAAAGGGCCAGTGGACCCTCCAGTTGAGGAAGAAGTCTGGACAGCCGAATCAACGCAAGACCCGCTGAAACTCAGACTAAAGAGACTTTGAGTAATGGACTATACAGTGGCGATGCGGGCGCGGGATTATTTCTGTAAGATTGTATATTAAGCCTTTTTGTGTTTTAGCATAATGATCAGAATACTGGGAATGCTTAGAGTTATGATGCTAGCCCTCTTGGTATTAGGATTTTGTCACATATCATTTTCATATGTATTATTAATGGTTCCTGAGTCTGACAATCCACAAGTAATAGACACTGATGTATGTAGCTTAGTAAATTGTGGGAATGTAGCTAATCAGAGACAATACCACAACTCAGAGATACATCTTAAGTCCTATGGGGATGGCCTCGGGGATGGTACCTGGTATAATGGTCTTGTCACAATACACCGGACCCCCTTCCGACCAGCACGCGATTGTCCCGATAAAAAGTGTAACCCCATATATTTAACGATAAGAAAAACCACATGGCACGGAGCGGTTTTGGGAGGTGGCACTTATGAGGTACAATTAAATGAAACATTTGGGATTGAAATGAAAGCAAATAGGAAGGAGTTTGTGGGCTGTTGTTTTCGAATTAGCATAGGACAGGGAAAACGGGTAGAATTACTGGGTAATGAGATACAACCTTTCACCCCTCCCAATGATCCTACAGTAGTAAAAATTATAGAGGTAAAGGATTTGAAACAGACCATCGAGATAGAGACTGGGTACGGGGATGCAAATGCCTGGGTTGAATGGGTAAAGTATACTGTAAAAAGTCTGAACAAAAGCAATTGCTATGCATATGCCTCCGGTAGGCCAGTGGCCCAGGTGGTTCCCTTTCCGCTCGGGTGGAAGCGAGACAGGAAGGGCATGAAATGTATGATAGCCCTGTATCAGGATGAGACTGCATGGAATGATAGGAATTGTACCTCCCTATCTCTGATGTTCCCTCCCTTGGAGGAGAAAGATGCAAAAGTTCCCCCCACATTTTCCGCCGCAGTTGGAAATCACACGTCATGTGTGCACAAGCGAGGTACGAGTCGGTCGAGAGATTTGGGGGAGCTGAAATTATGTACAGAGATTAAGAATGTTACCGAAACGGAGAAGGGAGGGAACTACTCAGCATTAAAGGTTCCCCGAGCGGATCTGTGGTGGTACTGTGGAGGAAAAATATTGAGACCCACCCTACCTCCGGATTGGAGAGGGATATGCGCAATTGTACAATTGGCAATTCCATTTACCCTGGCATTTGAGAAGGAAAAGATAGTAGGGAAAAAGGGAAGGGGTAAGAGATTACTGTTAGATAATTCTTTTGATGACAGGATTTATCTTGATTCGGTAGGAGTCCCTAGGGGAGTACCTGAATTCAAAGCTCGTAACCAGATTGCAGCAGGCTTTGAGTCAGCTCTCTTTTGGTGGGTAACAATTAATAAAAATGTAGACTGGATAAATTACATTTTTTATAATCAACAGCGATTTATAAAATTATACAAGAGAGGCGGTTAAAGGAATATCAGAACAGCTTGATGCGACAAGTAGGATAGCATGGGAAAACAGAATAGCCCTTGATATGATTTTAGCAGAGAAAGGGGGTGGTGGTTTTTATCCTTACTTCCCTGATAGTAGTAGTCGGGGTATTGGTGGCCATTGGCTGTTGTGTCATACCCTGTATACGAGGGCTCACCCAGAGGCTGATTGAAACAGCCTTGATGAAACGAATGCCCCTGAGGGGAATCAGACAGAGGAACTTTATCAACTAAATAATAAGGAAATGAGTGAGACTAAGATGGATGAAATCTCTGAAATGATGCTTGCGAATTTTGGGAACAATGTTTAAAAAAAAAAGAGACAAAAATGCAGAAGATAACAGATAGTAATGAAAAGAAAAAGGGGAAATTGTGGGATATAAATGAATTAATGTTATTTCTGCAAGTATAAATTCTGATACAGAATGGGAATGAGAAAATACATATTCAGCAAAAAGAAAGCATGAGACGTGAATACAGAACAATGGTGGATATATGGGCAAACAGGAAAGCATCTGTTTCCCCCTTACACGGGGACACAGGAACAAACCCTAATCAAAGAGGTCAAAGTGGCCTCTGGATGGAAATAGATGCTGATAGAAGAAAAGATATGCCTAATCAATAACCTATAATAGACTGACGTCAAACACCCTTATGGGAGTCAGAGATAAGAGTTTGTCACGGACAAAACAGGATAAACAGAAGTTGTGGGATAAGTCTTAAGGAAATGAGTGACGTAAGCGAAGCAGGGAACAAACAATGGAATAAGGAAAAATATGGGGATTCAAACTGTATAAATTTCGAGAGTTTGTTGGATTTGGTGTGCATTTTGTCATTACCTTACCTGGTAATGAGACAGGGCACCCACCTATAGGTGTATAAATAAATGGCGGATTCAGATATTTGTCTCGGACTGAAATTATTAAAGTGAGTGAGCTTTTGTTTCTCACACCATTTTCACTTTAATACCAGGTTTGATGAATTGACTGAACATTGAATATAGGAATAAAGCGACATATTGTGGCTGCATAGGACATTGGTGAGGCAACTTTTAGAATAGTGCGTACAATTCCGGTCGCTCTTCTATAGGAAGGATGTTATTCACCATGGTAACCTCTTTATATTTTTAACATTCAATTTCTTCAGTGATGTTATTGCACTCTCTGAGGCTTGAACTCCTGGCTCAGAGGTCGGCACATCACCACCACCCCACAGAAACCCTGGGAACCCCCTTTGCATTTATTGCTCCAACCTAACCGTTGGATTCCTCAACATTAATCACTGCGATGACGATCTGCCTGGAACCTGATTGGACACTGACTGCGATCTCTGGGTTGTGATGGCCAATCCGCTGCGTCCTAAGTTTTGCGGAAGTGGAAAGTTTGGGGCGAACTTTGGGGCCGAACATGGAGCTGACCTGTGGGGAGTGGAGGCTGTTTTTTCTGTTTCTGATGTTGGTAAATCCTATCGAGCTAGTGTCTTTCAGCCAGCCTTCGGACTCTGAGTTTACTTTTGTGTTGCTGCCGGGCAGAGAGGAATGTTTTTACCAACATGCCGGAAACAACAGCAGCATGGAACTGGAATACCAGGTGGGCCCAGAGACACGGGGGCAGCGGGGACTTGGCTCAGTATTGGGGGGGTAGGGCGAGTTGGAAAAGGCGACCCTGTCTAATCCTCGCGACGGAGAATGTGCCCATCGCCAGTCATGGCCCGGGCACTGTGTCACTCCGGGGAGAGGGCTCCTTTGGCGCTCTACTCTCCCCCTCAAGGCTTCCTTCAACTATTAAATTGTGATCCATTTTCTCCAGTTACAAACTGAACTGTAATACACAAAACGTTTGTTGCCACTGCTAATTTTTAACTGATGGAATAAATTATACGGTGTGTTATGTTTCTGAGCCTGGCTTGTGCTTTATCCACAGGTTATTGGAGGTGCTGGATTGGATGTTGATTTTACTGTGTTTAGTCCTGTTGGTGAAATTCTGGTCAAGGAATCAAGGAAATCTGATGGTGTCCATATGTAAGTATTTAGCACCTCCGAGCATGCACCCAAGTAGCTTTCTGCCCATCATTTCTGTGTATAGTATGTGATTCTCAACTCACAGGTATAACTTTGACAGGGTTGTACAATGGTAGATTAATTAGTAAAGTTTTGATTATGTGGGATACGGGGAGAGCTTGACAATGGGAGAGACAGGATGGTGGTCGAGGAGGATTGTTTTTTTTGGACTGGAGACCTGTGACCAGTGTTGTTGGTGGAGGAGTTCAAGACTAGGGGACATATTTTTAAGGTGATAGGAGGAAGATTTTTTTAAAAAAGGACATGAGGGACACCTTTTTTTTTAGTGGTTTGTATGTGAAATGAGCTGCCAGAGAAAGTCGTGGACAACATTTAAAAGCTATTTAGAAGATACATGAACAGGAAAGGCTTGTGGAGATATGGGCCAAATGCAGGCAAGTGAGACTAGTTTAGTTTGAGAACATCTGGGCTTCAGATATTTAGACCATTGGGATGCTTCTGGGGAAGGTGGGATCTGTACATGAAGGACGGGTTGCAACTAAACTGGAGGGACATAATTGTCCTGGATGGGAGATTTGCTTGGGTGGTTTGGGAGGGTTTAAACTAGTTTGGCAGGGGGGTGGAAACTAGAGCTACATATCTGGGGGAGGGGTAGTTAGAAATGGGGAAGTAACAGGGATGTAGTGACTCTATCGGAAGGTTATTCAAGTGATGAAACAAAGGGATTGGTTAAAGTGTGTCTGCTTTAACACAAGGTGAGTCCGAAATAAGAGTGATGAACTTAGACCATGGATCAGTAGTTGGACTATGATATTGTGGCCATAACAGAGACATGGGTTTCACAGGGGCAAGAATGGTTGCTTGATGTTCCAGGGTTTAGAATGTTTAAAAAGAACAGGAAGGGTGGTAAAAGAGGAGGGGGGTAGAATTGCTAATCAGAGAGTGCATCACAGCTACAGAAACTAAGGTTGTTGAAGGTTTGTCTACTGATTCAGTATGGGTGGAAGTTAGGAACAGCCACTGCATTGGGGGTTTTCTACAGACCACCTAATAGCAGTAGGGAGATTGAAGAACTCATAGGCTGGAAGATTTTGGAAAAATGCAGATGTGGCAGGGTGGTTGTTATGGGTGACTTCAACTTTCCCAATATTGACTGGAACTTCCTAAGTGCAGATGGTTTGGATGGAGCCGTTTTTGTCAGGTGTGTTCAGCAGGGTTTCCTTACTTAGTATGTAGACAGGCCATTTGGAATTGGTGCTCAGCAATGAGCCAGGACAGGTGTCAGATCTTGGGGAGGGAGAACATTTTGGTGACAGTGATCACAACTGCCTCACATTTACAATAGCCATGGAGAGGGAAAGGAGCAGTTACCGAGGGAAGATATTTAATTGGGGAAAAGGAAATTATGACACTATCAGACAGGAGATGGGAAGTACAGGTTGGGAGCAATTGTTCCACAGAAAGGACACAACAGACATGTGGAGACTGTTTAAGGAGCAGTTGTTGCGAGTGATGCACAAATGTGTTCCTCTGAGACAGGCAAGAAGGGTAAGATTAAGGATCCTTAGATGACAAGAACATAGGAGCTTCTCGTCAAAAGGAAGAAGGCAGCTTACGTAAGGTGGAGGAAGCAAGGATCCAGCACAGCTTTAGAGGATTACAGGCTTACTAGAAACGAGTTTGTCCAATGTGTGCAGGAGGGTTTCCTGACACAATATGTAGATAGGCCAACAAGAGGTGAGGCCATACTGGATTTGGTTCTGGGTAATGAACCAGGCCAGGTGTTAGAATTAGAGGTAGGTGAGCATTTTGGGGACAGTGACCACAATTCGGTGACCTTTACTCTAGTGATGGAGAGGGATAAGTGTGCACTACAGGGCAAGAGTTATAGATGGGGGCAGGGAAATTATGATGCTGTGAGGCATGACTTAGGATGTGTGGCCTGGAAAAGTAAGCTTCAGGGCAAGGGTGTAATTGATATGTGGAGCTTGTTCAAGGAGCAACTATTGAGTGTCCTTGATAAGTATGTACCCGTCAGGCAGGGAGGAAAGGGTCGTGTGAGGGAACCGTGGTTTAATAAGGAATTGGAATCCCTTGTTAAATGGAAGAGGGCGACCTATGTAAAGATGAGGCGTGAAGGTTCAATTGGGGCGATTGAGAGTTATAAGGTAGCCAGGAAGGACCTGAAGAGAGAGCTAAGAGCAGCAAGGAGGGGACATGAAAGGTCCTTAGTTGGTAGGATTAGGGAAAACCCTAAGGCTTTCTATAGGTATGTCAGGAATAAAAGAATGACTAGGGTAGGAATAGGTCCAGTCAAGGATAGTAGTGGGAAGTTGCGTGTGGAGGCTGAAGAGATTGGGGAGACACTGAATGAATACTTTTCGTCAGTATTCAATCAGGAACAGGACATTGTTGTCAATGTGAGTACTGAGTCACAATTAAGTAGAATGGATGGCTTTAAGGTATGTAGAGAAGAGGTGTTGGAAATTCTGGAAAGGGTGAAAATAGATAAGTCCCCTGGGCCTGATGGCATTTATCCTAACATTCTCTGGGAAGCAAGGGAGGAGATTGCAGAGCCATTGGCCTTGATTTTTATGTCCTCGTTGTCTACAGGAGTAGTGCCAGAAGATTGGAGGCTAGCAAATGTGGTTCCCTTGTTCAAGAAGGGGAGTAGGGATAACCCTAGTAACTATAGGCCGGTGAGTCTCACTTCTGTTGTGGGCAAAATCTTAGAGAGAATTGTAAGGGATAGGATTTATGAACATCTGGATAGGAATAATGTGATCAAGGATAGTCAGCATGGTTTTGTGAAGGGCAGGTCGTGCCTCACAAACCTTATTGAATTCTTTGAGAAGGTGACTAAGGAGGTGGACGAGGGGAAAGCAGTAGATGTGGTGTATATGGATTTTAGTAAGGCGTTTGATAAGGTTCCCCATGGTAGACTACTGCAAAAAATACGGAGGTATGGCATTGAGGGTGAGTTGGAGGTTTGGATTAGGAGTTGGCTGGCTGGAAGAAGACAGAGGGTAGTAGTTGATGGCAAAGGTTCATCTTGGAGTGGCGTCACTAGCGGTGTTCCACAAGGATCTGTTTTGGGACCATTGCTGTTTGTCATTTTTATAAATGATCTGGAGGAGGGGTTAGAAGGTTGGGTGAGCAAGTTTGCGGATGATACGAAAGTCGGAGGAGTTGTAGACAGTGAGGAAGGATGTGGCAGGTTACAGCGGGATATAGATAAGCTGCAGAACTGGGCAGAAAGGTGGCAAATGGAGTTCAATGTAGCTAAGTGTGAGGTGATTCACTTTGGTAAGAGTAATAAAAAGATAGGGTACTGGGCTAATGGTCGGATACTTGGTAGTGTGGATGAGCAGAGGGATCTTGGTGTCCATGTACACAAATCTTTGAAAGTTGCCACCCAAGTAAATAGTGCGGTGAAGAAGGCATATGGCGTACTGGCTTTTATTGGTAGAGGAATTGAGTTCCGGAGTACTGAGGTCATGTTGCAGTTGTATAAGACTCTGGTGCGGCCACATCTGGAGTATTGTGTGCAGTTTTGGTCGCCATACTATAGGAAGGATGTGGAGGCACTGGAACGGGTGCAGAGGAGGTTTACCAGGATGTTGCCTGGTACGATAGAAAGATCATATGAGGAAAGGCTGAGGCACTTGGGGTTGTTTTCATTGGAGAAAAGAAGGTTTAGGGGTGACTTGATAGAGGTGTATAAGATGATTAGGGGTTTAGATAGGGTCGACAGTGAGAATCTTTTTCCTCGTATGGAGTCAGCTATTACAAGGGGGCATAGCTTTAAATTAAGGGGGGGGTAGGTATAGGACAGATGTTAGGGGTAGGTTCTTTACTCAGCGAGTCGTGAGTTCATGGAATGCCCTGCCAGTAGCAGTGGTGGACTCTCCCTCATTATGGGCATTTAAGCGGGCATTGGATAGGCATATGGAGGATAGTGGGCTAGTGTAGGTTAGGTGGGCTTGGATCGGCGCAACATCGAGGGCCGAAGGGCCTGTACTGCGCTGTATTCTTCTATGTTCTATGTTCTAAATGGACTGAGGAGAGCCAGGAGGGGGCACGAGAAAGGTTTGGCAGGAAGGATTAAGGAGAACCCAAAGGCATTTTACTCATACATGAGGAATAAGAGAATTAGATTAGATTAGATTACTTACAGTGTGGAAACAGGCCCTTCGGCCCAACAAGTCCACACCGACCCGCCGAAGCGCAACCCACCCATACCCCTACATTTACCCCTTACCTAACACTACGGGCAATTTAGCATGGCTAATTCACCTGACCTGCACATCTTTGGACTGTGGGAGGAAACCGGAGCACCCGGAGGAAACCCACGCAGACACGGGGAGAATGTGCAAACTCCACACAGTCGCCTGAGTCAGGAATTGAACCCGGGTCTCTGGCACTGTGAGGCAGCAGTGCTAACCACTGTGCCACCCACACGTGCCGCCCTGAATGATCAGGGAGATGGTGGGGTCGATCAGGGATAGCATAGGGAACTTGTGCGTGGAGTCTGAGCAGATAGGGGAAGCCTTAAATGAGTTTTTTACTTCAATTTTCACGAAGGAAAGGGACCTTGTTGTGAATGAGAACTTTGAGGAGCTAGGATACAGGCTTGAACAGATCAAGATTGAAGAAGTTGATGTGCTGGAAATTTTGGCAAGCAATAAGATTGAGAAGTCCCCAGGGCCAGACCAGATTTATCTTAAGCTGCTCTGGGAAGCGAGAAAGGAGGTTGCTAAGCAATCGGCAAAGATCTTTGCTTCCTCAACTCTCCACGGGAGTTGTATCGGAGGATTGGAGGGAGACGAATGTTGCTTCTCTTTTCAAGAAGGAGAATAGGGAAATCCCTGGCAAGTCAGTCTTGCATCTGTGTTCAGCAAGGTTTTGGAAAGAATTCTGAGGGATAGGATTTATGACTATTTGGAAAAGCATAGCGTGATTAAAGGCAGTCAGCATGGCTTTGCAAGGGGCAGGTCATGCCTCACAAACCTTATTGAGTTCTTTGAGGAGGTGACAAGACAGGTCGAGCAGTGGATGTGATGTATATGGACTTCAGCAAGGCATTTGATAAGGTTTCCCATGGTAGGCTCGTTCATAAAGTCAGGAGGTGTGGGATAGAGAGAGATTTGGCTATCTGGATTCAGAATTGGCTGGCTGACAAGGCAGAGAGTGGTTGTAGATGGAAGTATTCTGCCAGGAGGTCAGTGGTGAATGGTGTCCCACAGGGCTCTGTTCTTAGGCCTCTGCTGTTTGTAGTTTTTATAAATGACTTGGATGATGAGGTTGAGGGGTAGGTTAGTAAATTTGCCGATGACACAAAGATTGGAGGTATCGTTGATAGTATCAAGGGCTATTGCAGACTGCAGCATGGCATAGACAGGATGCAGAGCTGGGCTGAGAAATGGCAGATGGAGTTCAATCTGGATAAATGTGAAGTGATGCATTTTGGAAGGTTGAACTGGAATGCTGAATATAGGATTAAAGACAGGATTCTTGGCAGTGAGGAGGAACAGGGGGATCTTGGTGTTCAAGTGCATAGATCCCTCAAAGTTGCCACCCAAGTGGATAGGGTTGTTGAGAAAGCATATGGTTCAAAGTTTGTGCGAAGATTTGTAGCTCGGGTGCTCGTTGTTGTGGTTCTGTTCGCCGAGCTGGAAGTTTTTGTTGCAAACGTTTCGTCCCCTGGCTGGGCGACATCATCAGTGCTTGGGAGCCTCCTGCGAAGCGCTTCTTTGATGTTTCCTCCGGTGTTTATAGTGGTCTGTCCCTGCCGCTTCCGGTTGTCAGTTTCAGCTGTCCGCTGTAGTGGTTGGTATATTGGGTCCAGGTCGATGTGTTTGTTGATGGAGTTTGTGGATGAATGCCATGCCTCTAGGAATTCCCTGGCTGTTCTCTGTCTGGCTTGCCCTATGATAGTAGTGTTGTCCCAGTCAAATTCATGTTGCTTGTTGTATGCGTGTGTGGCTACTAAGGATAGCTGGTCGTGTCGTTTTGTGGCTAGTTGATGTTCATGTATGCGGATTGTTAGCTGTCTTCCTGTTTGTCCTATATAGTGTTTTGTGCAGTCCTTGCATGGTATTTTGTACACTACATTAGTTGTACACCGAACGGAGAATTCACTACAAGGGTGTACAGGAAAGCCACACACACAGACCAAGTCCTAAACTATGAAAGTAACCACCCCAACACACACAAACGAAGCTGCAATCAGGACACTATTCAAAAGGGCCACAACACACTGCAGTACACCAGAACTGCAAAAAGAGGAAGAGGAACACCTACACAAGGTATTCGCCAAAAACAGATACCCGCGCAACTTCATCAACAGATGCCTAAGAGAAAGACCACGGAACGAGGACATACCACAATCAAAAGGACTAGCCACACTACCATACATCAGGAGCATCTCAGAACTGACAGCCAGACTACTGCGACCCCTAGGACTCATAACGGCACACAAATCAACAGCCACGCTCAGACAACAACTCACCAGAACGAAGGACCCGATACCCAACATGAGCAAAACTAATGTAGTGTACAAAATACCATGCAAGGACTGCACAAAACACTATATAGGACAAACAGGAAGACAGCTAACAATCCGCATACATGAACATCAACTAGCCACGAAACGACACGACCAGCTATCCTTAGTAGCCACACACACAGACAACAAGCAACATGAATTCGACTGGGACAACACTACTATCATAGGGCAAGCCAGACAGAGAACAGCCAGGGAATTCCTAGAGGCATGGCATTCATCCACAAACTCCATCAACAAACACATCGACCTGGACCCAATATACCAACCACTACAGCGGACAGCTGAAACTGACAACCGGAAGCGGCAGGGACAGGCCACTATAAACACCGGAGGAAACATCAAAGAAGCGCTTCGCAGGAGGCTCCCAAGCACTGATGATGTCGCCTAGCCAGGGGACGAAACGTTTGCAACAAAAACATCCAGCTCGGCGAACAGAACCACAACAAAGCATATGGTGTTTTGACTTTCATTAAGAAGGGGATCGAGTTTAAGAGCCATGAGGTTTTGCTGCAGCTCTACAAGTGCTTGGTGAGACCACACTTGGAATATTGTGTCCAGTTCTGGTTGCCCTATTATAGGAAATATACAGAGGCTTTGGAGAGGGTGCAAAGAAGGTTTACCAGGATGCTGCCTGGACTAGAGGACTTGCCTTATGAAGAGAGGTTGACTAAGCTTGGACTTTTCTCTCTGGAGAGGAGAAAGAGAGATGACCTGATCGAGGTATACAAGGTAATGAGAGGCATGGATAGAGTCAATAGCCAGAGACTTTTCCCCAGGGCAGGACTGACTTGCACGAGGGGTCATTGGTTTAAGACATTAGGAGAAGGGTATAGAGGAGACGTCAGAGGTAGGTTCTTTACTCAGAGAGTTGTGAATGCATGGAATGTGTTGCCAGCGGTGGTGGTGGAAGCGGAGTCATTAGGGTCATTTAAGCGACAGCTGGGCATGCACATATTCAGCAGTGAATTGAGGGGTGCGTAGGTTAAGATATTTTATTTTAGATTAGGAATAACCCTCCGCACAACATTGTGGGCCGAAGGGTCTGTTCTGTGCTGTACTTTTCCATGTTCTACGGCTGGCATAGATTAGTTGGACTGAAGGGTCTGTTTCTGTGCTGCATGACTTCATGTCTCTAAGTAGAAGCAGGATTGCAGTTCACCAACATCCTGATCCACAAGGAATGACCATTAGGGTGATCAATCTCAATTTGGCAAGCTAATTTGCTGTAAAGAGAATCCTAGTGGAACTCAATCCTGGAGGAGAAAGTGAGGTCTGCAGATGCTGGAGATCAAAGTTGAAACTTTATTGCTGGAACAGCACAGCAGGTCAGGCAGCATCCAGGGAACAGGAGATTCGACGTTTCGGGCACAGGCCCTTCTTCAGGAATGAGCAGAGAGTGTTCAGCAGGAGAAGATAAAAGGTAGGGAGGAGGGACTTGGAGGAGGGGCGTTGGAAATGTGATAGGTGGAAAGAGGTCAAGGTGAGGGTGATAGGTCGGAGTAGGATGGAGGCGGAGAGGTCAAGAAGAAGACTGCAGGTCAGGAAGGCGGTGCCGGGCTGGAGGGATCCGGCTGAGACAAGGTGGGGGGAGGGGGGATGAAGAAACTGGTGAAGTCCAAGTTCATCCCCTGTGGTTGGAGGGTTCCCAGTCGGAAGATAAGACACTCCTCCTCCGACCGTCGGGTTGTTGTGGTTTGGCGGTGGATGAGTCCAATGACCTGCATATCCTCGGTGGAGTGGGAGGGGGAGTTGAAATGCTGTGCTACAGGTTGGTTGGGTTGGTTCGTCCGGGTGGCCCAGAGGTGCTCAATCCTGTCATAACCCAATACTCATGGGGGGTGTGCAGTTTCTTTTATTCACTTGAGGAATTTGGGTATCTGTGGCTTGCCCAGACTTTGGTGGTGGTGAGCTGTTGTCTTAAACCACTGCAGCCTTTGACTGGAGGTTGACTCGCAATGCCATTCGAGATGGACTTCCATGATTTGACCCCGTGATACCGAAGGAACAGCAAGATATTTCCAAGTCAGGACGGTGAGTGGCTTGGAGGGGAAATTACAGGTGGAGGTATTCCCTTATCCTCCTACACGGTAGTTATGGGTTTGGAGGATGCTGTCAAAGGAATCTTATTGAATTTCAACAGCGCATCTGGTAAATTAGCACACACTGCTGTTACTGAGTGCCGCAGGTGCATGGAGTGGATGTGGTGCCAATCAAGCAGATTATTTTGTCCTGGGTAGTGTCATGGTTCTTGTTGGAGCTACAGTCATCAAGACAAGTGTGGAGTTTTCCATCACCCTATTGTCTTGGAGATGGTGCACAGACTTTGGGGAGTCAGAAGGTAAGTTACTGCACTATTCCTATTCTGATCTTCTCCGAGCCAATGTATTAAAAGATTTGATTTATTGTTGTCACAGATACTTAAGTAGAGTGAAAAGATTTGTTTTGCGAGCAGTACAGACGGATCATAACATACAAGGACATAAAGGTCATAGTGTTTAGGCAGAGCTAGGCATACAGTGTTACAGCTGTACAGGAGGTGCACAAAAGCAAGATCAACATTAGATTGGAATTTAGACTACTGAATGGACGTCTCTAATGACAGCAGGGAAGAAGCTGTTATTGATCCTGTTGGTGTGTGTTTAAGCTTTTGTATCTTCTACGTGAAGGAAGAAGTTAGAGACAGTATTACCGAGGTGGGAGGGGACTTTGATGTTTGCAGCCATTCCATGGCAGTGAGGAGTATAGATGGAGTCCATGGATGGGAGGTTGGCTTTTGTGATGGTCTAGGCTGTGTATACAACTCTCTGTAGTCCCTTGTGGTTCTGGGGAGAGCAGTTGTCAGACCAAGGCATAATGCATCCAGATAGAATGCTTTCTATAGTGCATCTGTAAAAGTTGTTGAGAGTCCTTCTGGACATGCTGAATTTCCTTTATCCTCCTGAGGAAGCAGAGGTGTCATTGTGTTGCTTTCATTGGCGCATCTACTTGGGTGATCCAGGACTGATTGTTGGTTATCATCACTCTTGGGAACTTGATGTTCTCGACCATCTCTGTCTCGACTCCATTGGTGTCGATAGGGGAGTGTCTTCCTCCTTTCTTCCAGAATTCTATCTTCAGTTCTTTACTGTCTCTGACATTGAGAGAGAGGTTGTTATTATTACATCTTGACACCAAGCATTCTATCTCCTTTCTGTATTCTGACTCCTCATTTTTTGATATCAGGCCTACACCGGTGGTGTCATTAGTGAACTTGTACAGGGTATACAGTGAGGGGCTGAGTATGCATCCTTGTGAAGTGCCAGTGTTGAGGATTATCATGGAGGAGATGCTGTTGTCTATCTTCACTGATTGCGGTCTGTGGGTCAGGAAGCTGAAGATCCAGTTACAGAGGGCAGAGCCAAGATCTAGGTCTCCGTTTTGAGATGAGTTTGGAATTAGAATTATAGTGTTGAATGCGGAGCTGTGGTCGATTTAAGTAGTAGCTTGATGCAGGTATCCTTATTAACTGGATGTTCCAGGGATCAGTGTAGAGGTGGGGAAGTGGCGCCTGCTGTGGACTTGTTTTGCTGATAGGCAAATTGCAAGGGACTGAGGCAGGCTGGAAGGTAAGCCATGACTAACATCACAAAGCACTTTGTGACTATGGAGGTCAGAGCCTCTGGGTTGTAGTCATTGAGGTATGCTGCATGTTTTTTCTTGGAGTCTTGGAGCAGGTGGGGACTTCAGATTGTAGCCAAGGAGATGTTAAAGATGTCAGTGAAAACTCCCACCAGTTGGTCCACACAGGTTCTGAGTAGACGGCCAGGGAATTCTCCTGTGGGCCAGTCACTTCCCTCGGGTTCACGTTCTCAAGAAGGCCGATCTGAGCTTTGGCATGGTGTGGGACGATGGTTCAGTGGTTAGCACTGCTGATTCACAGCGCCAGGGGCCCGGGTTCAATTCCTGCCTTTGGTGACTGTTTCTGTGTGTAGAGTTTGCATGTTCCCCCTGTGTCTCGTGGGGTTTCTCCGGGTGCTACAGTTTCCTACCACAGTCCAAAGATGTGCAGTTTAGGTGAATTGGCCATGCTAGATTGCCCCATAAGTGTTAGGTGCATTAGTCTGGCGTAAATATAGGGTAGGGCAATGGGTCTGGGTGGGTTACTCTTTGGAGGGTCAGTGTGGTCTTTTTGGGCTGAAGAGCGTGTTTGCATACAGTAGGGAGTCTAAGACCTCAGTAACAGTGACTGAGGGAACAGGTGTATCTGGGTTTGTCAGGATAGGTGACACTGCCACTGGTGTTCTACTTGAACCGAGCATAAACAACATTGAGCATGTCAGGGAGGGATCTGTTTTTGTTTGCTATTCTGTTCTGCTCCATTTTGTATCCTGTTATGTTGTGCAAGCCTTGCCACGGGCAGCTGGTGCCCTCGTGGTTAGTTTGGGCCTCGGGCCTGGTCTGGTATGACCTCTTGGCATTTCTGATGGTCTTGCGGAGGTCGTATCAGGATGTTCTGTACAGGGTTGGGTTGACTTGAATGCCACGCACCTGGTCTTCAGTAGGAAGTGGATTTTCTGGTTTATTCATGGTTTCCAATTGGGAAATATATGGATTGACTTCTTTGGCACACAGCCCTCTATGCACTTGCTAGTGAAGTCCGTGATGGCGTACTTGTCCAGCTTGTCCACTGAATTCTTGAAAATGGTCTGGTCCACCAATTCCAAGTAGTCCCAGAGAAGCTCTTCTGCTGCCTCAGACCAGCACTGTACTACTTTCTATGATGGGTCCTCTTGTTTCAACTTCTGCTTGTAAACTGGGAGAAGGAACACAGTGTTGTGATCAAATTTTCCAAAGTGTGGGCAGGTATAACTAATACAGTTTGGTTTTTGGTCAGTAGTAGCCCCCAGGATATTGATAGTTGGGGATTCAGGGATGGTAATACCATTGAATTTAAAAAGGGCTAATGCGAGATTTTCTCGTCAGCAATTGTCATTGCCTAGCATTTTGTGTGGTATGAATGTTACTTGGCACTTTTCAGCCATGGATATTTTTCAGGATGTGATGTATATGGACACAAAGTGCTTCAGTATCTGAGGAGTTGTGAATGGTGCTGAACACTGTGCCATCGTCAGCAAAGATCCCCAGTTCTGACTGTCCGATCTTGTTCTCCAGTGAGGCAAGGCATTGATGGAGCTTGGGCCAAGTGAAACTTAATCCTATCCTCCCCCATGCGTGCAGTTTGCAAACACAATCAGAAAGGGCAGGAATCCTGTTTGAATTCTCTGTTATAACTCCGTGATGTGAAAGTCAACTAGCTAAACACACAGTGGGATCCTTGTAAAACTGCACAACTCAACATTTTGGGTACTGAATGTAGCTGGAACCTTGATGTCCAAGGTTCATTTACTGCAGATTCTAGTGCTTGTTGTGGAAGAGGCCTGGCCTGGAGTAAAATATTTTTGTCCACTTTGACTGTTTTTTCCAGTATAGACTGCGCATTTGTCTTCAAAAAGCATATGGCTATTATGTGAACCTCTCATTAGAGAAGGATTCCTGAATGCAGTACCTTAATTGGGTCTGTTTGTGTACTTTAGAAACAAATGGGTTAAGAATAGAAATATGATCCATCATTTATATAAAACAAATTCTGATGTTCATTTGTTAAATATGGTCAACAAGGATGATTCTAGCTGAAAATGTGTTGCTGGAAAAGCGCAGCAGGTCAGGCAGATTCTCCTCCCTGGATGCTGCCTGACCTGCTGCGCTTTTCCAGCAACACATTTTCAGCTCTGATCTCCAGCATCTGCAGTCCTCACTTTCTCCCACAAGGATGATTCTACCCCATTCTAGGAAGTACAGTCTGGGTTACTTGATTTATTTCAGGCTGAGTTAGACAGATTTTTGATCTAGGAGAGTTAAGGAAGCCAGTCAGGAAAGTGGAGTGGAATCTCCGATCAGATCAGGCAAGATTTTATTGGAATAATGGTAAAGGCACAAGCTGTTGAATGGCCTACTGCTACTCCTTTCAGTATTATTCTGTGGAAATGCTATGCTGGATGACTTGTGTTGACTCATTTCTTGATTTATAGCTAATTTTAAACTTGTATCATTTTTAATTCCTTTTTTAAAAAACTTTCCGTATCTCTCTTGTCCACTAAAATCTTCCATGATCTCTCTACTTCTTCCAAGTCTGGTCACTTGTGCATCCCTGATTGTGATAACTCCACCATTAGCTACGCAGTCAACAGTTGACAACCCAAAGCTTTGGAATTCACTAAACCATTCTGCCTGCCTCCTTATTGCTTCTTAATCTACCTGTTTGATCATTACTCTGATATTTTCTTTGACTGTATAACATTTCTGTCTGATAATTATTCCCATGAGCTACCTGCAAGTTTTCATAAATTAAAGGTGCTGTAATAAAGAGGTTTGTTTGCTTGCAGTTCTGCTGCAATTTGAATATATTTTTTATTTGTCTTTTAGCTGGTTATTGTCTGGAGCAGCAAGGTGAAATGAACTCCAAACTCACTTTATCCAATGTGCTTTACAGGATTGAGCCTACAATTATCGGTGACTACAAAATCTGCTTTGACAATTCTTTTAGTACCATTTCTGAGAAGCTGGTCTTCTTTGAAGTGATTTTTGACGATGCTGAGGAGGACTGGTCAGAGATTGTGGAACCAGAAGAGCTGTTGGATATTAAAATAGATGATATCAAGGTAAGTCAGCAAACACATCATGCCTAAAGCTCACTAGTTTTTTTTTAGATTAGATTAGATTACTTTACAGTGTGGAAACAGGCCCTTCGGCCCAACAAGTCCACACCGACCCGCCGAAGCGCAAACCACCCATACCCCTACATTTACCCCTTACCTAACACTACGGACAATTTAACATGGCCAATTCACCTAACCTGCACATCTTTGGACTGTGGGAGGAAACCGGAGCAAACCCACGCAGACACGGGGAGAATGTGCAAACTCCACACAGTCAGTCGCCTGAGGCGGGAATTGAACCCGGGTCTCTGGCGCTGCGAGGCAGCAGTGCTAACCACTGGGCCACCGTGCCGCCCAGTTGTGTGAGTGAGTACTGCCAGATGCTATGGAAATGAAATGGAGTATTGGAAAGTCTAAAAATAGGTTTGATTGCAACTTCTTCCCCAGAATGATGTCTTTTGCACACTTCTGGGAGGAATGGGTAGAAGAGGAGGTGATGGAGAAACAGATAATGAATAGGGTAAATATGCCCAGGTGAGGTAATAGTTCAGAAGCTGAAACTTAGACATTTAAAATTTAACTGTAGCAGGAAAAGCTGTTTAAGGGAAGCATAAAAACATAATCTTTTAGCACAAAAGAAACCTTTTGGTCCATGAGACCTAAATATTCCCTTTCAAATATTTATCCAGTTTCTATTGTTCCTTGTAAGTAATTCCTTTATCCTAATGACCTTTTCTCCTATAGGGGGAAAAACAGTGTTTCCTTATGCCTCCCACCATCTTGAAATTCATAAAGTCCATTTACAACTCCAACTAATGCAAAGTGGTTCCCTCTCTACTTTTTAAAAATGTATTTGTGGGATATGGGCATTGCTGGCTGGGTCAGCATTTATTGCCTGTTCCTAGTTGCCCTTGAGAAGGTCATGGTGTTCTCTTTTCTTGAACTGCTATAGCTCAACTTTTGTGAGTTGACCCACAATGCTCTTAGGGAGGGAATTCCTAATTGGAACACCTTGTTTATTGAACCTCATTTATCCAGTTTTCTGATGTTTCTAGTCTATAATTAAAGCTTCTTAAATGCTAATGTAAATCTTTTCTTCACCTTTGCAATGGTTTATACTTGCTGGCTACAGTCAGCACGTCCTTCAGTAACTGTTGATCACTCTTTTTCAGGAGTCGATTGGAAATATGAACACAAAGCTGACAAAAAGTGTGCAGATTCAGGCTATTCTCCGAGCCTTCGAGGCACGGGATCGCAACCTGCAAGAGAGCAACTTGGGTAGAGTCAATTTCTGGTCAGCTGTCAATCTAGGAGTGATGTTGGTGGTATCAATTGTCCAAGTCTACATGGTGAAACATCTCTTCGATGACCGCAGAAAAATTCAAACCTAAACTCCAAAAAGCATGACTGAAGCAGAGATGTTGACTATTGTGGTTGAATAGCTGCAGATCATTTTTCTTGTTTTTGGATGGCTGTTTGTGATTTTGCTGCTTTTGGAGCTAGTTGTGATATTGGGATAAGCTGACAGCAAGACTGGTAAGTGAATTGTTCAAAATGGACTGCCCCAGGCTAGCTGAACAGAATGTCCATTAATGTTAAATACATACTCCTAGAAGGTCAGTATGTTTATTAAACAAACTGGGGGAAAGTTCTGGAAGCCAGGAATTTTTATCTTGTTTGAGGCTCAGAGACTTACTGAGCAGTTTAGCTCTGCTTCTAAACAATTAAGGCAGCAGATTAGACTTTCTCATGAAGTTAGAGAAGGATCGTCAGGGATGGGACAGATTGTTGCTAATCTATTCTGCAAAATAGAACCCATTTGGCAGCTGAAGAACTGTGCCAGGGTTCCCAGCATATTGGTACTACCAATCTAAACCCAATATAGGGCAGGGGCTTGAACACTGTCTGCACTAAGGAGTTTGGCTACATTTGAGAGGCAGGCATGAAAGGGAAAATGCTTTTTAAGGAATGTTCCAACACACCTAAAAATATTGCAGTAGCCAAATACTTGGACTGTGCATTAACCAAGAGTGTGCTGTTCCTAATCACAAGTGTGTATGGCTGTAAGGTGGGTTTGGTTTAAACTTATCACCGATGCTGTGAGCAGAAGGCACAGGGAATGAGGAAGTAGCACTGTAATGTTCTATATAACTGAATGTCTATCCACAAATCTGAGAATAATCTGAGTGCCTGTTTCTACATACTGCTATTTGTATAAAATAGACCTTTTTCTACTAAAAGTGCTTTAAATTGGTGGAGACCTCACATATTTACTGGTGTTTTCCTTGTGTCTCACTGATTATAACTGAACATCGCATTGCAGCTGTAAGGATAATGGTAATACAATGCACGATTTCAAAGAATGAGATTAAAAATCACAACATCAGGTAAAAGTCCAACAGGTTTATTTGGAAGCACTAGCTTTCAGAGTGCCATTCCTTTAGGTGGTTGTATAAGATCATAAGACACGGAATTTACAGCAAGATTAGTGTTAATGTTACATTGAACAATCCAGGTTTGTTCAATGTCACTGACACTGTAATCTCTTGCTATAAATTCTGTGTCTTATGATCTTGTGCTCCACAACCACCTGATGGAGCAGTGCACCGAAAGCTTGTATTCCCCAAATAAACCTGTTGTGCTATAACCTGGTGTTGTGATTTTTAACTTTGAAGTGGAGGAAACTGTATTGGACTGGGGTGGGCAAAGAATGAAATCCAGGTCATAAATAGAACAAATAATGAAGAATCATCACTGAACTTGAAACATTTAACTCTGCTTTTTTTTCCCCCTATGTATGCTGCTGGACCTGCTGAGTTTTCCAGCAATTTGTTTTTGTTCCAGGTTAAAATTTGTGGATGACATTGTTTGTTGAACTGATTAAACTTGAAAGTACAGACTTGTGAAAAGGGCTGATATTGTAAGGTTTCAGATGGGTAAGTTAAATTTAAATGAATGTAAAACGGTACAGCACTAAAACAGCCCTTTGCCCCACCACATCTGCACTGACCATGATGCTATCCTAAACTAATCTTATCTGTGCATGTAGTCCATATCCCTCTATTCTCTGTCTGTCATGTGTCTATCTAAATGCCTCTTAAACATTGCTATTGTATCTGTTTCTATCACTTCCCCTGGCATTCCAGGTGACTACCATCCTCTTTTCAAAAAAAAACCTTGCCTTGCTTATCTCTTTTAAATCTATGCTCCCTACTATTTGACATTTTCACCCTCGGAAAAAAACTAACTATCCAGCCAATCCACGCCTCTCGTGATTCTATATACTTCTAATCGGCCTCCTCTACTGAAGTGAAGACAATTCAAGTTTGTTCAATCTCCTCTTGAATGCTAATACACTCCAACTGAGGCACCATCCTGGTAAACCTCTTTTGCCCCCTCATTAGCCTCCTGATCCTTCCTATGATGTGGTAACGAGAACCACATACCATACTCCAAATGTGACCTGAATACAGTTTTATATAACTGCAACCTGACTTGCCAACCTTTACACTTATTGCCCTGCCTGACTGAGGAAGGTGAGAATGCGATTTACTTTCTTCTCCACCTTATCATCTTGTGTTACCACTCACAAGGAGCTCTGGCCTTTCCTACCATAAGATCTCTGTTAGGAACATTGATACAGAGTCCACTACAGATAGAGTTCTGCCATTTACTACTTTCCTCTTGTATTTCACCTCCCAAAATGCATCATGCTCACTTGCCTACAACTTTCTGGATTCATCTTAAAGAAACAACACTGGATATTCTCCAGTCTTCTCGGACCTCACCTTTGGCTGGACAGAAAACAAAGATAGTCCGACTGGTTTATTTGGAAGTACAGCTTTGAGTGCTGCTCCTTCATCAGGTAGCTAGAGGGGCAGGATCCTAGGACTGAGGGAAAGGCGAGGACTGCAGATGCTGGAGAATCAGAGTTTAAAAAGTCTGGCACTAGAAAAACACAACAGGTCAGTTAGCATCAGAGGAGCAGGAAAAGAGAGTTTCAGGCATAAGCCTGATGAAAGGCTCATGCATGAAATGTCAACTCTCCTCCTTGGATGCTGCCTAACCTGCTGCACGTTTCCAGCACCACACTTTGACTCAGGATCATAGGACAATTTATAGTAAAACATCTTTTACTGCACATTGTCTTATGATCCTGCCCCACTAGCTACCTGACATAGCATACACTGTGATTCATTGGAACACTACAGCATACCAAATACAGACATGCACATGTGAGCAGGATACTGTGTTAAAATGATTGTCTACAGGAAAGTTCATAGGACAGTCCTGCCATCTCAGGATCAAGTCTGGTGAAGAGAAATCAGGCAAACTGGGCCTATATTCTCTAGAATTTCAAAGAATGAAATCTCATAAAAGTATTTTGTAAGTTTTAAAGGGATAGCCAGGTCAATTCAGATAGGTGTTTCCCTTAGCTGGGGAGTCTAGAACCAGGTACACAACTTTAAAAATAATGGGACCATTGAGGTCCATGGTGAAAATTGTTTCTACTCAGGCTATGGAAGCTCAGACTTTTTGTTTAAAGTGGAGGTTTATAGTTTTGATTATCAATGGCAGAAGGGATTAGCAAAAGGCAATCTAGTGTTGATCAGTCATTACTATATTGAATGGCAGGGCAGGGACAACAGGCTTCTCGCTCGGAACAGCATGTTTTGAAGCCAAGCAGAGAGCAAGTATTGAGTGGACCTGCTATTGTGTAACAAGATAGAATGAGTGAATGAATGAATGAATGATTGTATGGTGTAGGTGCCCCCAAGTGGCTGTGACCACAAATGGCTGAATTTCATACTCTGCTTGAGCTTGACAACAGCAAGTCAAAGACTGTGCTTTCATACCCTCGTAATTGTTAAATATTTAAGTTTGAAATAAAATAGCTAGAATAAACTGGAAAATTTATCTAAGGAACAGATCAAGAGTTGCAGAGGCATAAACTTGAGCTATTTTAGAATCATAACTGAGAAACTAAATTCCAAGGAGACACCCCACTATCTGTGGTTAACCTACATTTTAAGTTAAGGATGGTATCAAACTTCAAGGAAAAAACCATAATTGTGCAAAGATGAATGCCAGGGTAGAAAATCTGAATATTTAAAAAAAAAAGCAAAGAATGACAAAGATTGAGGGGAGAAGTGCAGAGCACTAGCTAGGAATAGAATAGTTCTGATAAATAGTTGGAATTAAAAAGTGAGCATGTCCCCTATTTGGTCAGTGCCTGGAGAATTAAAAAAGATGGCAGATAAATTGAGCGGGTATTTTGCATTGATTTTTAACTAGAGGATATAAGTAATATCCCCAGAACTAGCTGTCAATCAATCAGAAGATGAAGGGGAAAGTGGAAAAAATTATATTTGAAGTCGTAAATTGTTGGAGCTACAAGCT
The DNA here is from genome assembly GCF_037043375.1 of Chiloscyllium plagiosum. Classification (NCBI taxonomy): domain Eukaryota; kingdom Metazoa; phylum Chordata; class Chondrichthyes; order Orectolobiformes; family Hemiscylliidae; genus Chiloscyllium; species Chiloscyllium plagiosum. The sequence continues at coordinate 627,065 of NW_028270183.1, forward strand.
GACGGTCTGGATTCAGATGGCTTTCCAGTGCCTTAAAAGCAGCAAGATTGCTGAGGTGTGGTTTTAATTTTGGGAAGACTCCTTTAGATTGGAAGAGTGAATGTAGTCTTTTTTTAAACCTAAAAGGAGACCAACAGGAAACTACAAGATTAGTGTTGTCCCTACAGCAGATTTTAGGAGCTAATAGAGGTTATAGGAGAGCAGTTGGAAAAATATTCAAGGTAATCAGGCAGACAAACATTATTTCCTTTTGACCAAAACCATGTTTAAGTAACTTGAGAGTTTTGAGCAGTAATAGATGAGGTACGTAACTGGAAACCAGGAACGTACTGGACTCAGATACTTGAAAAGCATTTGGTAAGATGCCACAAAGGATAGTGTAGAAAATAAAATGTACTGTTATGGATAGAAGATTGACTAGCTAACAGGAAACAGAAGTCATGAATTGTAAATTGTGAGGAGGACATGGGACTACAGAGGCATCAGATAGTATGTGAGTGGTCAAACAATCTGGCAAATAAATAGTCCACTCCGTTAGATTCAAAAAAGGAGTATTATGCAAAAGCTTGATAATCACAAAAGGCTGGTATGCAAATACAGGCAGTAATTGGGAAAGCCAATAGATTATCTATTATTGCCAGGGGAATTGATTATAAAATTAGGGAGGTCTTGGCTATGCAGGACATTGCAGAGACCACATTGCAGTATTATGCACAATATGGTCTCCTTATTTAAAAATGCACATGTGTAAACTGTTTACAAAAGGCTTAATAGCTGGAATGAGCAGTTTGAGAAAAGTTGAACAGACTAGTCTTGTATCCACTGGAGTTGAGAGTAAGAGGTGACTTGATGGAAGCATAACATCTGATGTGCCTTTACAAGGTGCAAGAGAGGATGTTTCCTCTTTGGAGAGTCTAAAACGTAAGTCATGTTTTAAGTGATTTGGAGATGCCAGCATTGGACTGGGGTGTACAAAGTTAAAAATCACAGCAGGTTATAGTCCAAGAGGCTTAATTGGAAGCACACTAGCTTTCGGAGCATCGCTCCATCATCAGGTGATAATGGAGGGCTCAATCCTAACACAGAATTTATAGCAAAACTTTACAGTGTGAGGTAACTGAAATTATACATTGAAAAACTGATTGTCTGTTAGCTCTTTAATCTGTTTGAATACCATGATAGTTTCACTTCTTTCATGTGTAAATCACAACCTTTTTTTTAAAAAGGTGTATTCTCAGGTTAGTTATAACAATGGTGATAGCTAGACAATATGTTGAAGGTGTTGGCCCCCCTGTATTCTGTCTATGCCATGATGTTTAGATTGATTCTAATCTAAAGTGAGATAACGGAGTTTTACATGAATTCATGCAGTTTTTGAGCAAGGTACAACGTAACCCTGCAAGTACAAATTCACCCCACAAAATGTGTGTGCGTGTACGTATGTGTAGTGAATGTAGAGGGTCTTAAGTCTGTGAGGGGGTGCATGTGGGAGTGTGTCTGTGTGTATAGTGCAATGGTGGTCACCTGTAATGTGATACGAACCCAAGGTGCCGGTTGAGGTCCTCCCTTTGGGTACTGAACTTAGCTATCAGCCTCTGCTCAGCCACTTTTCGCTGCTGCCTGCCAAGCAGAGGCTGATAGCTAAGTTTGGTACACATACACATGGATACACGTATACACAGATGTGCACACAGACATTCTACACACACACCCCAAACCAGACAGACAAAGACCCACATGTGCGCACATATTTTGTGGGGTGAATTTGTACTTGCAGGGTTATATTGTACTTTGCTCAAAAACTGCATGAATTCGTGTAAAACTGTTATCTCACTTTTTAGATTAGACTCAACCTAAACATCATGGCATAGACAGAACACAGGGGGCTAACACCTTCAACATATTGTCTAGCTATCACCATTGTTAACAGATAACCCGAGAATGCAACTTTTAAAAAAAAAGGTTGTGATTTACACATGAAAGAAGTGAAACTATCATTGTCTGTTAACTCTTTAATCTGTTTGAATACCATGATAGTGTCACTTCATGTGTAAAGCACAACTTTTTTTTAAAAGGTTGCATTCTCGGGTTAGCTGTTAACAATGGTGATAGCTAGACAATATGTTGAAGGTGTTAGCCCCCTGTGTTCTGTCTATGCCATGATGTTTAGGTTGATTCTAATCTAAAAAGTGAGATAACTGAGTTTTACATGAATTCATGCAGTTTTTGAGCAAAGTACAATATAACCCTGCAAGTACAAATTCACCCCACAAAATGTGTGCGCGCATGTGGGTCTTTGTCTGGTTTGGGGGTTGTGAGTGTGAGAAAGTGTGTGTGTAGTGAGTGTAGAGTGTCTTAAGTCTGAGGGGGTGCATGTGAGTGTGCGTGTCTGTGTGCACATCTGTGTATGTGTACCGAACTTATCTATCCGCCTCTGCTTGGCAGGCAGCAGAGGAAAGTGGCCGAGCAGAGGCTGATAGCTAAGTTCGGTACCCATAGGGAGGGCCTCAACCGGGACCTTAAGTTCGTATCACATTACAGGTGACCACCATTGCGCTACACACGCACACACACGATTTACACATGAAAGTAGTGATCATGGTATTCAAACAATCAATTTTTCAATGTATAATTTCAGTTACATCACACTGTAAATTTTTGCTATAAATTGTGTTAGGATTGAGCCCTCCACTACCACCTAATGAAGGAGTGACGTTCCGAAAGCTCGAGTGCTTCTAATGGGTGGCACGGTGGCACAGTGGTTAGCACTGCTGCCTCACAGCGCCAGAGACCTGGGTTCAATTCCCGCCTCAGGCGACTGTGTGGAGTTTGCACGTTCTCCCCGTGTCTGCGTGGGTTTCCTCCCACCATCCAAAGATGTGCAGGGTCAGGTGAATTGGCCATACTAAATTGCCTGTAGTGTTAGGTAAGGGGTAAATGTAGGGGTATGGGTGGGTTTTGCTTCGGCGGGTCGGTGTGGACTTGTTGGGCCGAAGGGCCTGTTTCCACACTGTAATCTAATCTAATCTAAAAATCTAATCTAATTAAACCTGTTGGACTATAACCTGGTGTTGTGATTTTTAACAATGTTTTAAGAGAGGATTGTCCATTTAAGACAGGAAATATTTGAGGGTGTGTTTGGAACACTTTTCAAACCACCATTTAAGGAAGGGTCTTTGAAATAACCTCCACCATTTTATTAAGAAACTATCTCCCTCCAAAAATATTCAGAGTCTCACATGAAAGAAATGTAGGGAGGGAACGCTAGAGCTCTGGTTTAAATGACTGAAATCATAGTTGCTATTGATGGTGGTAAGCTGAGGGAATTCTAAATAGGCCAGAATTGAAGATCTGAAGAATATGGGCAAGGGAGGGAATTGAAAAGTTATGTAATGAATTGGCTAAAAGGTACTGGTTTGATTAGCCCATGATTATATTGCAGAGCGAGAACAGTAGTGAACAGGGATTGGGTGAAAGTGGAGTGTTTTGAATTCATTTCATCAAAGATATTCTATATGGATCAGGAATGTAACACTATAGTATTAATACATGCTGATCAGCTGCCACTCTCACTTAATCTATCCTAGCTCAAAACCCCTGCTTACTGGCTTCTATTAAGGTGATGTTTCAATCAATTCCCATGAAATGATTCAACATGACAAAAATTCAGACTAAAGCTAGTATGAATCCACCATTAAACACTGGCCTCCTACAGCTTCAACCTCGAGTGATGCCACTTCCCCCAAAGCTGGAAATCTCCATTCCATGAGACATTCAAAAGCTGCATAAATTCAACTGGGTTTTGAACTACAGTATTTCAAATTAAACACAGCAGCCTTCCCCACGTACCAATCTGTACAAAATAATTTTATTCCCAAGGTAATTTACAAAAAGCAAAAATATACAGAAAATAAGAGCACCATGCAAAGAAAATGCTGCTTAATTTATGGTATCAATAATTATGGGCTAAATAGCCTCCTGCACCATCTTGTACATGCCTATAAGTTGTTAATGCAGATCAAGAAAAGCAGTCCCTGGCGAACTCCACTACATGCCCTCCTCCAGCTGCAAAAATAGCTATTCACCACAAATCTGTTCCCAGTCTTTTCTGAAATTAAGAATTTGGGAGTTGCCTAAAGTAAATTTCCCAACTGGGGAGTATGTGGACATAATTTGGATGTGATTCTATGTGTGTTTAGCATGCATGGTGAGGATCTGGACAGACAGCAAACTTTTTAATAATTACATTTATATTGGTGAATCATTTGTTTGCATGGAACAAATTACACCAGGATTAGAAAATTGGCTTGCAACCCTCATACTGAGAACTGTGTACTGGGGTGAGGGTTAGAGCTGCTTTCCTACTTGCGTGTCACAACACTACAGAATTTGTAAAGGTTATTTAGAATAATTTGTACCAGTTTGACACTTAATCTTGCCTTTGGGTAGAAAGGCTGGACAGGAGTGGTCACTCTCAAATGCTGCAGTAATGGAAAGTTTTGTTAAACACTTGCCCCCATGCAGGAACCCTGATTTGACTACAGCTATATATGGGCACAACTCCTGCAACCTCTCACTAAACCGGTCAAACTCACTTTCCAGAATTTACTTTTGCCCAGCCAGTAAGTCCTTTAACCCATCTGCAGATCTCCACTATTGCAGACAACCCCTGAAAGGTTAAGTCATCATTTCACAACATCATGCCAAAATCTACATAAAATGCAAGGAGAGATTTTATGACTTTTTATCTTCAGTTTTCTCGACCCTTCCCAGACTCCCAAATTAAACAATTTAACTATAGTTTGTTTTAAAATAGCTCTGGCCTAGAACTTCTCTTTGACCATCAGCATTAAAGTATGCCTCACTGTAGAATGATCAAGTTTATAAATTACATCCCAAGTTGATTGTCAATAAATATTGTACAAACCAATAAAAATCTAACTTTCAACAAATCCCAAACAGATTAGACAGATCTTCTTTAAACAAAGTGAGGGAAGGGTAACGACAATCAGAGTAACAAATTGTGCCCAGGCTACGAGAGGGGGTTTGTATGACTGTAGGGAGCAGCAGGTAAGAGTCTGAGAGTATGGGAGTTTTCACAGAACCTGGACTTGCAACTGCAATTACACAAATAGTCTGCCAAAACAGGTAGAAAATAGTGGGACACATTCAGTAGCCAGGTCTTGAAGGCACTGCTGGAGGAGGACGCCTAGATACAAGAGAAAAGCAGAACATTTAGAACAACTTGATCAAGAAAGCATTTCCAGACACAACAAAAGGTGCACACACACACATCTGATCTGTTTCTTACCTGGGACCATAGGCCTCACTCAAGTAGATGAGCTGCTTCACGTAAATTGATGAACCAAAAGCAGTTTCCATACCAAATTCTCAGCACAGGGATATGGGGGTATTTGCTGTCTCATCTATAATAGTTAGAGTGCAAATCTGTGCAACATGAATTGCTCAGATAGTGTATTTCTGTAACCTGGTCACTAACCTGTCCATTGACATAGATTAGATTAGATTCCTTACAGTATGGAAACAGGCCCTTCAGCCCAACCAGTCCACACCGACCCTCCGAAGAGTAACCCACCCAGACCCATTTCCTAATGCACCTAACACCATGGGCAATTTAGCATGGCCAATTCACCTAACCTGCACATCTTTGGATTGTGGGAGGAAACCCACGCAGACAGTAGGAGAACATGCAAACTCCACACAGTCACCCGAGGCTGGAATCGAACTTGGGACCCTGGTGCTGTGAGGCAGCAGTGCTAAACACTGTACATAGATCTGCTTGAATGCACAAGTAATTAGATGCAAAGGGAAAACAATCTCATCTGAAGTACACTTTATAGCTGTTAAGCTACCCTTAGCTGCAGACTTCATAGTGCCCCAGCTCAGCCTCAGTGACAACAGGTCATTTTTCATTAACTTGTGCCAGTCATCATTATTGTGAGAACATTGATAAAGGAAATGAGAAACATTCTACTGTCAGATGTTTTAATAATCGGAGGATACAGATTTTAAGATAAAAGGAGGGAACTGTGTTTATTAACTGAGGTATTTTAATCTGGAATGCACTGCTTGAAAAGGTGAAAGCAGATTCAGCAATTTTCTGAAGAGAATTTGATGAATAACTTGAAGATTGTGTTCTAACATTTATGGATTGGTATCAACTGCTGTTGTATGATCTCATCCCTCCACCATCTACAATAGGAGCAACATTTTGTAATTTCTGAATAATGAGTGGTGAAGCAAAGTGCAGGACAGCCCCAACGTCCCAAAATTGCGTCAAGCTTGGAAATGGCTCAGAATATTTAATGTTACCACCCAAGGGGCTATTGCCATGCCTGAGTAAGCACTTCATCTGTCCCTTCACCATGTGTCAGCTTATAGTGGAACTGCATTTTCTCACCCAGAAACCAGAATGAGAAAACAGAGGGAAACAGATGACAAAGACACAAGAAGAAGCCTCCTTCTACTGTCCATCCCTTTATTTCAGTTCATTACCGTACAGAACGTAGGCACTTCATTTCAAAATCAGTTAACAGTCAATAGTATCACGCACCAGGAGTGAGAACATTCAGGTATCTGTTAATTAGAGCAGAGCCCTGAATTTGATGAAGTAATCATAGGAAAAGGATTCTGCCACTACATTGTAATACAATATTAATTAATTCAGTTATTTTCTCTAGAAATTGTAGTTTGTAGAAAGATCTTCTGCATCCGTGATCAGTAACTACAAAAACCGAAAGGAGCTTTGAGCTAATTTCCCACAGTTGGTCCAGTATCTTTCTGTGGAGACACTGCCCAAAATTGCACAAAAGTTACATTCTCTTTATTGCAATTGTGATAAAGCATCAAGGATCAGACCCAAGTGCATCCAGCAGATTCTCCTCCCCAAACTTGAAGAAATTAGTTTGATCCACTAACTAATATATTTTATATAAAACTGGTGGTCCCACACACAGCAGGACACTAAGACAATCTTGAGAGTTTCAGAGAATAATTTCTGGGGGGAGGGGTGGCACAGCAAAGAGGCGGTGGGGGAAATCAGCAAATAAAATATGTTGCACATTCCCACCCATCCAGTCAAGAACTCCCTCCAAAATGCTGATACATTAGTTTTCTTGTCCAGTTCTACCTTGCATTCCATTGTTTATGTGGAGGGAGAAGTAAGTGCATTCAACAAATCCCTATTGTGTAGAGCGAGAAAGGGAAAACTCCATTTTAAGTTCTATAACAGCAAGAATTTCCTGCAGCAAACCTGCCTCCAGCAAAGAAAGCTGATTTGATGTCCAGCTCCCCCCAGGTAAGGAGTTCAGTTCAGCAGCAACAGTACATGGATACCACCTCCCAAAAGCTTGGACGTACAACCCCAATTGCTAAAAGATGAACAAGCTGTTTACATCAGGAATTTGTGATCCTCTCTCATTATTTTCATCAGAACGCAGATTCCAGCTGTGAGATCAGTGCTGGAAAACAGGAACATCAGAAAATGTTGGAAATGTACTAAGTTAGTTGGCATCTGATACAGAACAGGTTTAACCAGAAATAATCCAAGTGTAGCCATCTAATTCCCAGATGCCACCCTCAGCATTCCAACATGTTTTTATTCTGCTTTGCCATGCTGACAGATGCTGCTTCATAGTAGCTGAAGGGGTCAATTAATTAATACAGACTGTACTTTCAGATTGATCTGAGATGCTTATTCTTAAGGCAGTGCTCAAACAAGACAAATGAGAGCAAGCTGTAAAAGTAATCCAAGAGGGAGCTGGTCATCCTGTCTAGGGTAGGTTAGGCAAGGGCTAACATACAGGGAGGTCAGATTAAGTAGGAGCTAGTACCTCATGTGGGAGACAGGCCAAGGAGCTCAGGGACTGAAGGTAGATTTCTAAAGTTCCACTATATTTGGATCAAGTGGTACATAAGCTGTAACCACTGACTACACCCAGGCCCATTTAAAGGCTATTCACTAAACACCTTCATTTACAGATTGCTGAACACTAGTTGTTCCTCAGCCTATGAACACAGACACACACATCTCAACCCCCAGGAATACCAAATTAGCTTGGTTCCTAGTCACGATACTCTGAACCCAACAAAAACAAGAAACTAAGTGGTCAACACATAGCAGTTCAATGTTGAGGCAAATTAACAACCAATGCCCCACAATCCCATCCTCTTTGGATAGATATGACCCCCCCCCCCCCAAATTGCAATCTTTCTGGTTCCCCAGTCATTGTGACTGAAATCTGGCAATACTGGTATTAGACCAATGAGAAAAGCAGCCAGAGATTGGAGTTTGGCGAAGAGCTGCAGCAACTAAAAAACAGCCAGAAACATCCAACCCAAGTTGTTAGGACAAAGTGAACCATAAACTTACCATCACAACCATTCAGCAATGAATGAGGATGGTTGAATCTTAAGTATGGTTAATTTTGTAATTGTCAACAGCTAAGGAGCTACTGACCTTGGGAAGCTAGGCACAGGTCTGAACAAGTGCAAAATTAAAGCAAGAGTAAATGGTAATCATCTATAGATGGACACGCACACCTGTTAAGGGGCTAACAGAACATCATTGGCTAAGCGCAGTCTGTTACCTATGACTCAAAAATCATTCATGTTCCTGAAACTCAGCTCTGCAGTCATTGGCTGGAGAATAAAAACACCCGGTCATTGGACTTTAAAAAAAAATTCAAAGATCACAATCAGATTCTTCAAGCCATTGTATTTTCACGCAATCAACCCATCAGCCACAATAAACTTCTTGCAGTCAATGCATGGCTCATGGTATCTCCCCATATTTCGCTAACCCCATCCCCTCTGCTCTCCTCAGTACAAACTCCTAACCAAGATCACCTCTCTTCTTGGGGTCTCTCTCTCTCAAACTATTCCATCCAGGGCTTGCATCCCTTTACTTCTCACTTTCACCCACTCTAATACCCCATCAGAACTTCAATTTGAAAGGGTCACAGGAGTGAGACAGTTTACTGCATTACTCCCTAATTCCATCGATTCCCCTTTCACATTTTCAGCCTATTGACCTCACTGCAATGTAACAACTCTTGAGCATTTCTTCCAGCTCCACTATGTGCTCTCAACTTTCCCAGTGTTTTTAAGGCCATAGGATGTGGCATTCACTGCTCTGATTACTTTGTAGGATCAGAGACAGCAATAAAACCTTGGATGCCTCCCACACCCCAAAAAATGTAAGTAGATGCCTGGAGACAGGACAAGCTAACAGTTATAATTGTTTTATTTACACAGAGCTGCTAGGAACAATGATCCCAACAAATGAAAAAAGGCACCAAGACAATTTTGCTGTTTATTCAGGGAGTGCAAAGTTTCTCAATCAGGAATATCAAAGGAGTAGTGAGTGAGAGACATTGACTCCAAATTTTAGTGCTGGGGGAACAACCAACCAATAATTCAATATTGTTTAAATAAAGTTCAGTTAAGAACATCTTGATGTTCCCAGCTAGTGTGATAAGCCAAGAAGTCTGGATAACACTCTGGTAAACACGGGTCCTGCCCTTCACACCACTACTGCACCTCAGCGGATTAAATGCGTGAGAATAAGGTTGGCTAATCATCCACTATAGCCTACAATAAAATGCTTCACAGGATAAATCCCACTGTTTAATCCAGTAGGGAATGCTCGGCTGTTCGGATAATTGTGGGTCGGGTCGGAGCCGCGGGTGGTCTTCTGCTGAAGGGAGACAAAACAAAACGGGGGTCAATATAATGGGGCAAGAAACAGGTGCAAATCAGGGTTCAATTCAATAACAACCGGCACAGCCATCAGTATACAGCCGGTGTTTGCTTTTATATATTTTCTCCAACCATATTGTTTCATAATTGCACAGAAAAGGACAGGATATATGAAACTGAACTACAAATGCTTATTGAATAGAGCCACACTGTGTGGGTCATTTCCCATTGACCTGGGTAATCAGGCTGAAGTTGAGGGAGCTGTACATTACAGATGGAATACATGGACTTTCATCAGAACAGTCCATTTTAAATGCTTGAAATTTTTCCCCTCTCAGACAAAAAGCCCAACCTCTCACTTTAAGAGCAGCAATCACAGCACAGACCTACCCGGTCACATGTTTGCACTTTATATTCAGAAACTGTCAGGGTGAACCCCAGATTTTTCTTGCCCATTGCACAAGTCACTTCCTTAGTCCCATTGATCAGACCAGTATTTAGCAAATAAGAGATACTGGACAGTTAACTAGTCAATTTTTCACAGCTTTCACCAAGATTCTGGGCTAAAGAGAACATATTGAGGAGTGTCTCCTGTTGAAGGAGTGGCTTGAATGTTGGCCAGAGGTTCAGATCACACCAATGAGTTGAGGTTTTAGCAAGCCGAAGGACGTGTGCAAACTCAATGTTACAGAGAAAGGCTCAAATTGAACATAAAAAAAAACTTGAAACACAACAAACACTGGCCCTTTCATTCCTCACCAATAGGTATTCTGTACTTGCCAATGTGGGATGTTGCCCCAAATTGTGCATTTGAGAAATGCCCAAGCCACATTTTTAAGAGCTCTACGTAATTATCAAAGTGATAAATTCACAAATAAACACCAGACTGTTTAGAAGATCAACACTGACTGCCCCACCTTCCCTAACCTGCACTCTTCTACACATGCCAGGGCGTGAAGGAAAAACAAAATGGTAATATATCTTTATGTGGCATAAAAAAAAGAGTAGAGAAGACATTATGAAATAAACTAAAATAATTAAACCTCGGGGACTGCAGAACTTCAACATGTGAATCTCAAAACACGAGTTCATCATTTGTTTCCAGAAACAGTGGAAGTGAAATGCCTCCTCGCTAAAGGGAGACTTATTTTACTGTTATGAGAAATTGAGGTTATAGAATGGCAGTATACCGAAAGCACGCAATTGTTAAAAGGCCAGAGTGGGCATTCACACATTCAGATCTGCACGTGCATTCTCTCTCTCTCACACACACGCGATCTATGCCTCTTTCAGCACTGTCTATGAAGCAGGGTGGGGTTAGAGTGTTAAGACATACCTGGGTAGCCCAGGAGGGCCAGGTGGGATACGTGCTGGCCTGGAAGGAATTTGAGGTGGTGCCCCTAAGGCATCATTAGTGGGAACAGGTCTGGAGGGAATAGGAGGAGCACCAAAACCTCCCACAGGCGTTGGTATTAACATAGGACCCGGAGTCGATCCCCGGACTCCAGGAGGTCTACTTGGTGGACCCACTGCAGAGTGGGGTCTCCGCTGAGGTGTCGGGCTGTGGAAGTAACAAAGCAAAAGCTTCAATTACAATTTCACCTTGCAACTAATGGGTAAAATTGTCGTTTAAAGAATCCAATTCCACATCTTGCAAACTCCTAACCCATCAGTAACCATCAACCCACAACCTACTAACTGACCTTCACTGCTCAAGCCCTACCATAGACCCCACCCCCCCACTGCATCATGTATCAGTGACTCCAGAATCACAGCTACCCCATAAGTGCAACCTCTCACATTCTACCATGGTTGAGCTGGTTCAGTCTCTCTGTGATGGACAGTAAAATCTCCCCCCAGAGTATATTTTGGGCATTTTTCCACCCTTCATGCTTTCTTCAAGTGGTGCTCAACATGGAGGAGAACTGGTTCATTAGCCAAAGAGAGGCAGTACATGGTAATCAGGAGGCTTCTGCCTCGTTTTCCTCATACTGTGAGACTTCATGAAGTCTGAAATTGATGTTGAGGATTCCAAGAGCAAATCCCTCTTAGGTGGGTCTGTTTTGCCAGAGGGTTGGGATATACCCAGAGATGGTAACCTTGGAGTGAGGAAAAGCCACACAGGAAGAATTCAGATGATGTTAGCACTGAGCTAAAGAAGGCTCCAAGGCTACATCCAGATGTAACAGTTTACTTCATTTCTCTACTCCAGCCCAGATTTCTAATTCTGTTGCCTACCTGTGACCCCCGGACTGGACAGAAAGCCAAGAGTCATCAACTGGGGGAGGCAAGGGTGCAGTGATGGTGGTGGTACTGATGTCCCCGATGATTCGGAGAGCTTCTTTGATGGCATGATACATTCGCAACATTTCATCACGTCTCTGTGCCTGCTCAGCCGACTCTTCCATTAAGCTGCTTTGGTCAGTCGATGAATACAGAAAAGCGAGTAGCTCCGAGTGGATAAAGTCCTTGGTCTGTCACAAGCAAAAGAGTTCATTCAAACTTGCTGTGGAATGCCTGCCCCGTCACTCAATCCCTTCCCCTCCAAACCTCAGTGATACAGGAACTGAAGCAGAGATCTACACTGTCAGACTTGGCAACCTTCAAATTAGAATTTAATTTTAAAATGATCCCAGGCCACTGGTTTTAAGTGGAGTAGTAAATTTATCTCTGATGCCCTGGTCAGTATTTATCCTTCGATCTACATCACAAAACAGAATTTACTGGTTTTTGTGATATTACTGTACATGGGATCCTGCAGTATGCAAATTGGCTGCTAAGTTTCCTACATTATATCTGACCATACTTCTAAATCTCTTAATTGGCTGTAAGATGTTCTGTTATTGCACAAGGTGCTACACAAATGCAAGTGTATTACCTTTCTATCTTTCCTGTATCTTTATACATGAGAACATAAGAACTTGAAGCAGGAGGCAGCAATTCAGCTCCTTGAGCCTGCTTGATATTTAACATGATCATTACTAATCGCATCTCAGCCTCTGCTCCACTTTTCTGTCCAGCCCCCATAACTCTCCTTTCAACCTGTTACTAATTAAAAATCTATCTCCATCTTAAATTTATTCAGTGTCTCAGCATCTGCTGCACTCTGGTGTTGTGAATTCATCATTCACGACTGTTTGAGAGAAGCAATTTCTCCACAACTGTTTCAAATCTGCCACCTCAAGTCAATGACAGCCCATTCTAAAATTCCCCTTCCATGTTCTCTCTACCAGCCCTTCTTCTGTGACTCCGTACCAAACGTTGATCCAGCACAAACTACCTTGCTAACTCACTGGACCAAGCCAAGCTTCTGACCTTAAATCCTCTTTCCTCACCACAACATGCTTTTCTTTTTACAAATTTGTTTGTGCAGATGTATTCACCTTCCCTAAATGGCATGAGTGAACAAAATAGGACTTTACAATAATCAATGGTTATATGGTCACAATTAGGCCAGCTCTTTACTCCAGATTTTACCGAATTCAAATTTCACCATTTGCGGTAATGGTATTTGAACTCATATGTTGCGGGACTCTGGATTGCTACCTCAGTAGGTCACCTCTCTAACCTAATTTGCCTTCACTGTGGCTCAAGTCTGTCTGTTTACTGAACTTTCAGTTATGTCCTTTGCCACTTGCAGACTCATCCATTCCAGTGCTGTCCAGACAGTTCTCACATTCTTTTCTCCATAATCTTCAGGCCAAACTTTCCACAGGCTCAACGGTGACAAAATTGAATATTTTAAACTACACTGTAATTACACCAATTTCACTCAACCCAGACTTCTCCATCACATTTCACACCCCCTCCCCTCCCCCCACCCAAACCAAAAGGTCCACAGAAGAACTTACATTGTTGATCATGAGGTGCATGATGGTCTTTGGCATCAGATCCCTGATCGATTTATTAACGATTCCCATGTAGGAATCCACCAGATTACGGATCGTCTCAACCTGTCGCTCTAGCTGTGGGTCCATTGAAAATGTGTCTGGACTACTGCCCCCCTCATCATTCTCAGCCTAAAGAGGATGGTCAACAGTTAGAGCAGGAGTCACTCATTCCATATTGCACACCTCCCAGCATCATCCACAGGAGCAGAATTCTCTGCCCCTTTAAGTGCTGACTCCTTGTTGGGGTCTCAGCCCATGGCCAGTCACATCTGATTTGTCTGCTAGCCCAGTACATACCATGAAGGGTTTCACATTTTCCAGCCAGGGTCCCTGGACATTAAACCAGAGTAAATGCCACTCCATAGGACTCTTGTCCAAACGTACGTATGGGGTACAGAGTCACCAAACATGCTCAGGATATTGTAGATCAGACAGCTTAATGTCAGTGGCAGGCAAAATAACAGGATCCTTAAATATATGAACAGAAGAGCAGGAGCAAAGCAATTATACAACATTAGAAATGTATGGGTAAACATATCAAGGAAGGGTTGATAAGAGCGGTCAATTTTCTCTTGACAAAACGGTTGAGGAATACCATCAGAAGTCTTTGAAATTATGAAAGGTAAAGTTTATCAGAGGGGTTATAGACAGAAGGTTTCTGCGTGCATGACACTTAAACAAGATACCCACTCAGAAATCCAATACCTTATTCCATAGAAACATCTCTACTCTGCAAGATGAGACTATGGAAATTGCTATCACAGCCAGCAGTGGTTGGAATGACAGTATAGATGTATTTAAAGGGAAGCTAGTCAAGCTTATGAGAAAGAAATAGATGGTTAAGATTATAGATTTAGATAAAAGATCAGATGAGTCTCACATGGAACGTAAGCAGCATTCTGGAACGTTGAACTAAATGGCCTGTTTAAATGTACAATCCTAAGGGAGGTTAGAAGCTTTGTCAAGTGTGAAGGAACAGCCACTTTCTCCAATTTTGTCTTTAAGCAACACTAGACAATAGAAATCCTGTTTGCTATTTCAGAGAAAGTGTGTCAGAAGCACAGCTAAAACTTACATTCTCCCTCTCTGGGTAGACCCCTGCCCTCAGGAACGATGCTTTCCAACTGTCCACATCCTCCTGGGACTCACAAGCCAATTCAATTTGGCGATAGTCTTTATAAACATTCCTATAGAAAAATGGAATATTAAAATGAATCATTCCCACAGCTTGGATTTTACTGGACTGGAAACAAAAGCTTCAGACAGTGACAGACTAAGTTTTAAGATTGTTTACATTGTTGTTTCCATTTTAATTTCTAATGCAGAGTTGATGTTTGCTGCCTTGACACGATAGTAGACAGAAACCTCAGCATCACAGGGCAATGCTCAGCAGGTTTAAGGGACACTGACTGGATTGGCTCAAGGAAATGTGGAGTCGCTGGGTAACACAAACTAGAACAGGAGCCCACCCCTGAAAATACTAGTTCATCAACTTGCCCTTTTCTCAGTATTCCCTCTCAGTCACTGGGTGTGGAGTTGGAAAGAGACAGCTGCAGCTGAGTTGGCACTAACCTGTGCTCGGTATTGAAGATTGCAAAAACATGTTTGGTGGACATAAAACCTTTCTCCACATCCTTCAGTTTCAGGTTGTCAAGTGGCAACATGTACTTCTTCTCCTTCTCCTGTAACATTCACATAACCATTAGAAAACAGTCGTAAGCTGCAGAATTCAACTTCCATCGCATGTCTCTTGGCATTTCAAAAGATTTACACAACGTCTATCAAAAACCTTCCCCCGGGCAGGCTGTGAAGGTGGGGTTACTTTTAAATATCCAACAGAAAGTGGCCATAGGATGAACAAAACCATAGGATCCCTACATTGCAAAAAGGGTCCATCAGGCCCACTGAGTTTGCACCGATCCTCCAAAGAACATCCAAACCAGACCCAGCCCCCTACCCTAAACACGTAACCCTGCATTCCCCATGGTCAATCCACCTAACCTACACATCTGTGGACTGTGGTAGGAAACTGGAACACCCAGCACAGGGAGATCATGCAAATCCCACACAGACAATTACCGAAGGCTGGAACCGAACCCGAATCCCTGACGCTGTGAGACAGCAGTGCTAACCACTGAACCACCGTGCCCATAAACGTTTAATCAAACGATCAGGATAAAAACGCACCTCAAGCACAATGAGGGATTGCTGAAAAAAAAGATTTTGTTGAAGCTTTCTGGTTTGCACTCCATGAAAATTCGCAAGAAATACTAAAGTTAAAGGAAAAAACCCAACATTTCTATTGTATGACGGAAGTAGGCAAAAGTGAGGACTGCAGGTGCTGGAGATTAGAGTAGTTTAAAGTAGTGCTGGAAAAGCACAGCAGGTCAGGCAACATCCGAGGAGCAGGAAAAATTGATGTTTCGAGCAAAAGCCCTTCATCAGGACTCAGCCCTTCCCTGTACGAGGGAAGTGCTGATTAGTTGAAAAGTGGACTTTGATGGGTAGAAATGTTGCCATGAAGAACGTCCCCATAATGGAATTAAGCAGAGAACAGTTCAGACAGAAATGAATGATGCTCTCCCACCCCATCAAGCTCAGCAAGGTATCCAATCAAACACACATCAGTATATGACCTTTCTAACCACTGCCAGGACAGGGGAAAAAGTCAACTCCATGTGCAATGTCTCATGCATAAGGTAAACTGAAATCAAATTCAAGACCAATTCCAATTTAATTAAAATACAATGGAGAACCGAGAAAGAGTTAGATTTACTCACCTCTTCATCTTTGTACCAAGACAGTGACTCAGCCGTTAGCACAAACCAATATTCCTTGGAGCCACCCTTCATGATGCTGATGTTGTTGATGGTGATCCAACCCCTGCGAATAACCTGGAAATAGTCAGCAGCATTGTGAGGCTGAGCAAGTCCATTAAGCTGGGAGCCCTCATATCACACCAACCCACATGAGACTTTAGTCAGGTGAGTGGGGAAAGCAAAGGAGAGGGGCATATGTCCATGGATGGAGGAGGAGACAGGTATTCAAGGTGAACAGACACCACAGTCTCAGGAGGAAGCAAGAGGGAAACAAATTACTGAGGAATATCTGTGCATGTCTTTATCTGCACAGAACATTCAGAAGTTGATTAGAAAGCATTAAGACATCACAGTTAATGAGGAGATTTTTAAAAAACTCTGCTGGTGGAACCAAAGTCTCTACATTGTTGGGTTGATTGCAACAGCCAATGAGCTGCTGTTGCTGCTGCAGGTCCTCCTAAAACCTACTCCAAGAGACAGTTCCATTGCAAAATGGGGTTAGTGGAAAGTCGGATGATGCTGGGGAGAATTAGAGACACATGACACAAAACAAAAAACAAACAAGTTAATTAGAAACAAACTTGGTTAGTCACCTACCTGAGACACAGGAGGGGGAAACTGTCTCTAACTCAGAATAATCCCGCTACCCCTGGGGGTTATTCACTGCACTGATCCAACATCGGCCCCACAGCAACTGTCAACTTCAACAGGATCATTTCCAAAAAGTGTGGCACACAGATGCGGTTAAAACTAACTGCATTTGGTGCAGATGAAGAGGAAATAGTGAAGATGCTAATGTGTGCCGTTGGTGGATGGAGCAAAGTACCTGATTAGCCAGCATCAAATGGAACAAGCAGCTGATCCAAATGACCAGACAGAGCCGCCATGCTGGTGAGCGGAGGACTTCCTAGCTCAAGTGTAGGAATGCAGCATTCCCAGGAGGAAGATACGAATAGACAACTGTGAATGAATCACACACATATGATTCCATTGGCTGCTGGAGAACCAGGTGATGAATGAACTGCCATTAATGGAGTTGACACCATCACCAGAAACAAGAGCAAAGACAGAACTTGCTGATTAACACCGATCTGACTGTTCATTTTGAGCATTGTGATTATTGGATCTGAGCAGAGAAGAGAAAAAAAAAGGACTGAAACACAATGAAACCATTTTAGCAATGACTGAATGCCAGGGGGAAATGTTTCCTGATCACATCCCAATCTAATTCCTCCTCTCACCATCAGACAAACTCAAATCAACTAAACTAAGCAACACACAACACAAACGGTACTTACCAGAATCTCACCCTTTAGAAGTGTTATAGTTTAAAGAAGGCGGAATATCAGAGGAAAAAGTGAATTGAGTGAAGGGTGGGTTGAAGTAAAATTGGATGGACAGCAGAGGCACAGCAAACAGTCAGTAAAAGAGAGAAGACAAAATGACATGCAGTTATTAGAGGCCATCCTCAGCCAGGCCTTTAAAATAGCCAAAATAACCCTTTAGTACAAAACCTGGTGGAACCAGGCACCGGATTCCCCCAAACCTCTCACTCCAAAAGACACACATCAATTCAATGAGGGTAAAAGGGGTAAGTGGGGGAAAAAAAGGGGAGGCTGGACAAAATGGGGAGGAGAAGGTGAGTTGAAGGAGGCAGGGCAGGGAGCAAGGGGCGGGGGGGGGGCAGGGTGAGAGGTGCAGTCAGCTGTGCCCTCAAGAGAATTCAAATTCTCCATTATGGCTCTGTACCGACAAATTCAGAATTTCACCAGACAATTAACTTCACACAAACATTCTGCAAATCCTTGTTAAATTAATGATGCAAAGTGCAAACTCAGTTAACAAAGCTCAATCCAAATATTACACCAACATTCCCACTCATGCAAATCCAATTGCTTAAAGATGCACACTTTAGTCCCACAAATTGGCTCAAGATCAAACCCACGCTCTTACCTGGTTTGGAACTGCTCGTTTCTTTGTTAACTGGCTGCTCCTCTGCTGTGCACTGGAGGGAAAGACAGCAAATTGTATAAGGAGCTTATACCTGGAATCAGCCAACAAACTCTATCCATGAAACTGAATTCCCTCATCCCTGGAACCAGTCTGCTAAACTTTTTGGAACCTTCTCTAAAGCTTAAACTTTTGCTTAATGCGTGCTGTCCACAAGTTGACAAACCTGAGGTGGCCATCCTGTTTTTCAACGTTCATCATAACCTTTTTGATTCTGCACAATGTGCCCCCATATTTATTACATTTAGGATGCCATGCATCTTTTAAACATTTTCTCAAGTCCCTCTGATCCTGCAACTTGTTTGGAATATACTCTTTTTATTGCCCAGCCACATTCTTCCTTCTCAATTACTTCACATCTTTCATCTACCACAGCTATTTTATCAGCTAATCTACCCTCAAAGTCGGTCAGTATTCCCCCCCCCCCCCACCCAGTTTACAGTACTTCCAGGTTGTGCCCAGATTCACCAAAATCAATGTTAGTAACAGAGACAGAGAAACAGCGATCCTAGAAACAATCCTGGGGAATTTCACTGTTTACCTCCCTCCTGTCAGAAAACCAGACATAAACTATGGTCACTCAGCCAACTTCACATCATTCTAACTCTACATCTGTAAAATGTTCCATACTGTCCGTTTTGACCCATCACCTTGATAACTTATTATCTCTCTACCTTAATCAGTTTGTACAGTTTTGGATTACTTGTAACTTTGGTTAGACACTCAGTGTATGCATCATCTTATACCCATCATGATATTCCAGCACCACCTTATTTTAATATTTTTTGTAATTATCTCTCTGTTCAATTAATTGGATTATAGGTCATCTCTTTACTTGCTATTCAGCTGTTGACACTTTTGATCACCTGCAGATTTATTATTCAGCCTGTTGACACTCCAACTCACAACTGTATGATCTTTTGATCGGTCTGTAAATTGTGTGCGCTTCTCTTCACTCCACCTGAAGAAGCAGCAGCGCTCCGAAGGCTAGTGCTTCCAAATAAACCTCCTGGACTATAACCTGGTGTTGTGTGACTTCCGACAGAATTTCAATAAGCAGCAGATTCAGAGTGCGGCCAAAAAGGGAAACCGAATGGTATTGAACTAGAACTAACTCTGGTCACCTAGTTCACATCAGAGCCAAGAGTCTTTCTGCCCAGTGTCTCTGGGATCTAGCCTGTGGGCTCCTCACACACAAGAGCACAAACAGAAGACCATGGCTGATCTGTGATCTAACTCCAGCTCATGGGAAAAGCTGAGAAAGAGAGAAACTGCTCTTCAGATCATGAAACAAAAATTAAAATGCATCTATGTTCTCTGACATTTGTATGAAGGAGTGAGTTCACATCATTGAAGCATAAAAATTCTTACAGGATTTGACAGGTAAATATTGAGAAGCGGTTTTCCTGATGAGAGAGCAGAGAACTAGTGGGTACAGTTTCAGGATAAAGTTGAGCTATTTAAGACTAAAATGTGTTAAAACTGTCTTGTCAAAGTTGCCTGCTTAATTGGCAAACTATCTATACCACCACCAGTCTACCATCTGCAAGATTTTTTATTCTTGCATTGGATGAGAGAGTCACGTGCAACTTTGGCATTGGCTACCAATTACTATATGTGCCCTCGAAATTATTGCTCGCTCAGCCATTTCAGAGGATTGACCACATTGCTGTGGGTCTGGAGTCACATGCAGACCAGACTATTTCTTAATTTAAGTACAGTGAATATTAGACAGGCTTTTTAGGAAAATGGTTACATGCTCACCATTAAAATAATTCATTATTCCAGAATTAGGGGCAGCACGATGGCTCAGTTGTTAGCACTGCTGCCTCACAGCACCAGGGTCCCAGGTTCAATTCCAGCCTCAGGTGACTGTCTGTGTGAAGTTTGCACATTCGCCCCGTGTCTGCGTGGGTTTCCTCCGGGTGCTCTGGTTTCCTCCCACAGTCACAAAGATGTGCAGGTCAGGTGAATTAGCCATGATAAATTGCCCATAGTGTTAGGTGTATTAGTCAGAGGGAAATGGGTCTGGGTGGGTTACTCTTCAGAGGGTCTGTGTCCACACTATAGGGAATCTAATCTAATCTAACCTATCAAATAAATATTTCACCACCTGACATGGTGGGATTCAAGCCCATGTCCCCATAGTATCAGCTTGGGGCTCCAGGTTACTAGCCCAGTAACATTAACAGTATGCTTCTACATCCCCCACAGTCGTGCAGCAACTAACCAGCCTCCTTTAACAGCACCTTCCAAGAGCTTGAGCATTTCGAAGGTCAAGGACAGCAGATGCTTCAGACAAACATCACCGGCAAGATTCTCTCCAAGTCACAAACCAACCAGCGTTGGTTATATAACCCCATTCCTTCACCATCAACCGTCAAATCATGGTAGCCTCGCTACAATCCATGGATTTGCAGCTGCTTCGTGATTAGAGATGGCCAAACAACCTGGCACAGCCAACGAGGCTCACATCCCACGAACCCAGAAACTCTTGTAATTCTCCAGAGTGCTGTAGATGTTTACCAATGATCATATTCAATGCCAAGAATGATTGATAATTGTTTACCAAGGGAATTAAGGTTAAGCATGAGAAAGTGGAGTGAAATAGATTATCAGCTCTGATATTCTTGACTGATTGAACAAGCTCAAGTGGCTGCCTGGTCACTCCTGCTCCAATTTAACCAGCTCTTACTTCTGACCTTCCACACTTACTTTGCAAATCCAATGAAATCCTCATGGTTTGTGTTGATGTAGGATAGTTCGATGTCAATCAATAAAAGGATCTAGAAGAGATCAAGGACAGGTAAGGCTGCTGCAAACATGTCCTCAGGGTATACTCGCAACACCAGCCCAACTGATGACCAGCTCCCAAAGACAAAATATTAAATTGGGCACTTCACCAAAGGAACGATTATGCATGATTACAGATACGAAAATGTTTTATAATTGATATTACTTGGTTTTTAACAACTGCGGAAAATGGATTTACTTCAGTTTTGTCGAAAAACCTGTCGCAGTTTCTTTTAGAAGAGGTTATTCAAAGTCCATATGATATTGTTTGTTTTTTTTTAAGAAGAAACAAGGCTTCCTGAAAATCACAAGTTGACGTGTGCTCACTCTGTTATACGGTCTTACTTTGTTTAGAACAGTGACTGCCTTAGAGATGTGTTTTTTTTTCTATCTAGTTCAGTTGGAAAGGAGTCTGTGAAGTACTAGTTCAGTTGGTGTAAAAACTGCTGAGAATAAGCCATGTTGGAGGAAAGCTCACCAAGAACAAGCTGCCCAACTGATTTTTCTCAAATTCAGGATGAAACTTATTTATTATTTTGAAAGAGTTTGAACAAACACCTCAAGATTCATATTTCCTAAGCAAGCTGTTTAAGTGCAAGCGATAACCATGCATGATCTTCACTTGACCACACCTGCCCGAGCATCACAGCAACAGATCTGGAACATACAAAACTTTACACTTTTACCTTCAAGAATGACCCATTAGAAAAGGGTTTTGTTTTTCAGAAAGCCAAT
Organism: Chiloscyllium plagiosum; assembly: GCF_037043375.1. NCBI lineage: Eukaryota > Metazoa > Chordata > Chondrichthyes > Orectolobiformes > Hemiscylliidae > Chiloscyllium > Chiloscyllium plagiosum. Next base: position 649,032 of record NW_028270183.1, read on the forward strand.
TTCTGCAGAGAAATCTATTTCCTTTCTTTTCTTGAAGAGTGAGAGTTGTATGTGTTTTGGGGATATTTAGAGGGGTAAGCATTTATGCTTCCATATTACTAACTGAATGTTAACTAATCATTGCATCCTCATTGAATAAGGTTATTGGGCAATTTATTGGGCAGCGCATTGGCTCAGCACTGGAGTTCAATTCTATCCTCAGGTGATTGTGTGAAGTTTGCACATTCGCTCCATGTCTGCATGGGTGCTCCAGTTTCCTCCCACAATCCAGAGATGTCCAAGCCAGGTAGATTAGCCATGGGATAAGCAGGGTGGGATGCTGTTCAGAGGATGGATGTGGACCTGATGGGCCAAATGGCTTGCTTGCACACTATAGGGAATCTATGATCTGTGAATAATTGCGTTTATTAAGAAACCTGGTTTGTAGATCTTGTGTTTGAAACCTGGCATATGCAAGGGTCATCTTGGGAATTGGATAAAAGTCTTTTTATTTTATGTTGTAACCCACAGTGCTCTCCTTCAGCCCTGGTTATGATGCTACAAAGCCCATTATGGCAGCCAGCAGGTACTCACTGACCTGATCCTTGGTCTTTCCCTCCCGATCTCGGACGTGAGTGGTTACAATCCTCTCTGTCTCCTCGCGTAACCTAGGAAAGGAGTTGAGCTGCAGGAGGAGGAAAGCAGACAGCACTGCAGTTTTCTGAGGTCTAACTCAAACCAACAGTCACAAACAGGTCAGTACAGTGAGGAGAAGAAACCTGACCAGCTGCAGATCAAATTCACTGAGAAACACAGCAAGCTCATTCTCATCACACATCACCAGATAACAGAAACCAGCCAGGATGGGAGAAAGCTTTGATTAAAACTGCACTAGTTGCTGCACAAACTGACCTGGGCCAACATGGACCATTTAAATGTAAGGGCCGAATGTGGGTGATGTCCAGCTTTATTCAAAGCTTCATTACAACCAAAGCAATCAGCTAGACAGCAGCCCGACAAGACCAAGATAAATGAGTATTAAGAAGAGCACATTCAGACTGAGCAGGCAGACTGTGGGACAGAGAATACAGAGTAAAAATTTAGCAGTAATCTCTTGAAAATAGTGGCCCAAGCCCAAGCCCAAGCCCAAACCCAAACTATGGGAACAGGCAGAGCAGGAAACCCTAGATCAGAAGAGTTGTGAACAGCAAAAATGAGCCAGAGCAGACTGATTGGAGATATTGGCAACAGAGAGAACAGCAAGTGGTCAGGCCAATGAAGAGGATGCAGTCTATCAACCTGACCATTCAGAAAGCTCCATGAAGACCACAACCTAGTTACAGTACAATGAGGAGAACACTCATTCTCATTCCACTAGCTGAGACAGGATATGCAAAGATAAGAATCATATGAAATTCCGATTCTGGTTTGAATGAAACTTAGAACCTTGGCATTCAGTGAACTGCCAGACTATAGCACCAAATAAAATGAACATTAAGGCTAACTTTGGAGCAATCAAAATGGGAATGCTTAATAGATTTAAAATCTGGAATACTACACTTTAGTAACTGAGCTATAGAAATAACTATGCTGTCATGGAGTAGGTTACAGACCCTTGTGGGAGATATGGAGTTTGCATAATGTCGACAGGTTCATCTTTTGTTGACCCTCCCCTCTAACTCATTCTCCAGACTCAGACTCTTGAACACCATTTTACATCCTGGTTCTCTGTCACCCACCCTGCACCCCCCCACCCCAACCACCTGTACAACCTTACACCCTAGGTGTCCTCTCACCCCAAAGCCACAAACTCTGCCCCAAGTTATGATTTCACTCTGTTTGTGCCCCAATTTACAAATCCCTATCACACTGGGTCACCTCCCCTCCCTCCACAAATATAACGCAACTGACTCTCCGCTGCTGTTGGGATGGGAAGCCAGCTTCTTCAGGGGGTCAGCAATGTGGCAATGCCCACTATCAAACAGTGTGGTCAGTGACACTGTTTCCTTTGCACAGTCGATTTGGGGAATCACCTGCTTGAAGGTGGTTCAGAATTGAATGAAGGAGATGAGATACCCCTTTGGGCAGCCTCACTCAGTAGCTCAATCATTAATGGAGGGTCCCACATCAGTTTCAATGCTATCGTACCTTGTCGCTACACTTTCTGATGACAGTCGCCAGCTCGGAGACCACCATATCAATGCACTTCAGGCACGGCTCCTTCAACTTGTGCACTTGCTTTTTCACTATGGCTTCGAATGCCATGTCTGGGGTGAACAGCCCCGTCCTACACAGCAGTACAGAGCAGAGAAAACAGGGACAGGGAAAGATTGGGGTAATGTGGAAACAGAGGCACCAAGAGAGAGCAAGGAAGAGACAAAGAAGTGGGGGGAAAATAAAAAACAAAAATAGACAGAGAATGCAAGAGAGTTAGCATGTCCATGATCAAGGTCAGCAAACTGAACCAAGGCATACCATGTCAGTACTGTGGGGTCTCTGAGAAGATATTGTGCAGGCTTCAGGAATAGGGAACAATTTTGCAATTAAATACAGAGCACACTTCCCACCATTAACATTTCTTTTGCTGTTCTAGCACTTCAGCCACAAACTGTTTCCTGGGCCTGGGAGAGAGGGCGAACTCCCTTCAGTCTCCAAAATCCACATAATGAGAGAGACTGAAGTGGAGAGACTGCCACAGAACACAAAGCATGCTGTACCCTCGGCCCATTACCTGGAGCCTCAGCATGACTGGTTCAAACGTAGGGTATGTTATATAAACTGTTGCCTAGCCTGGCTCTCAGCACTCACACAGGGCCCAGACTGCTCAGTTTGCTTATCCCTGTTTAGTAATGCATGCATCATTATTTCTGACAAACCATTACACATGCTGTGTGTTCCTTTAGCTTGGATTTTTTTTGAAGGGGATAAGCAGTATCTCAGGTGATTGAACAAATTAAAGCAGCTTGGAAATTAACAAATAAAAACTGGATCCAACTGGAAGAAAGAATTCAAGTCCTGGTACTAGGAATGACTTATTTGGAACCTGTTACAGCAATGTGCATAAATATTGATAAGGTAGCATTTGTAATTAGTCACTCCAGGCATATAAAACCAAATTGATTTCAGGATTGGATTAGCCTGGCCTGGTTAAAGGTCTCACTAACTGAAACTAAATAACTACAGCTGTTGGACTAGTTCCAACAAGCTTTAACATACACTGCAGCAGAAGAATATCAGAACTACATCCCTTTATAGCCCCAATTATAAAACTTCAGATGTTTGCAGTCACTCATCTGCAACAGCAAGATGTTACGTGCGTCACTCCAGGAGAGAATCAGGATTTTTCCAGAGTCCCAAGGACTGGGGCAGCTGAAGGAACACACAGCCAATTTAATGCATTACTGTTTTCGCAACAACTCCCAATTCTATACCAGGGCCAAATATTTGGGAGGTCGAACAGTAAATTTATCAAATTAGCATTATCCCAACACACAAAAGTACTCAGTCCCCATCAACACTCGGGAAAATTCTCTTGGTCTAGGTTCTACAGTAAAACACACATTTAAACTGTACTACATCTCTATGCATTTAAGAAGAGGACAGGAGCACCAGTAAATCATGGAGCTTTGTCTAAACATTAGTACCCATTGCCCCACTGTGCTCACACATTACAGAAAGGCACAGGCAGACAGAGGAACTACACAAACAACAAAATGGTATGGAGTAAGGAGTGAAATATGGGGTTCGGGGATGTCCACACAAAGCAGGATTGGGTGGAGATGGAGGAAGAGAAATGCTAGACAGAGCAGGGCTTTGGGGGGGTGGGAGGGAGGGAGGGGAGGAGAGGTACAATAAGTAGCCCTGTCCCAGTCTCTCTATCTCCATTCTCTCTAAAAGAAGGCCCTGTTAACCAAAGTGCTACACTGAAAGGACTGATTGACTTATGCTGCCAACTTGGTTCTTTTGTCCTCTGCCATCTCCAACTAAAAGCTGCCCCCACAGTGCGTGCCAGGACTGATGGCTAAGGCTGTAGGTTGATACAGCTGCATGTTCCTCACCCATGCCCTAGGTGCTCCTCTCACCCAGCAGACAGTTTAAATGTTAGATCATGCACACACAATGACAGTTTTAAGCTGCTGGTTGCAAGGCAAACCTCCGAGGCAGAGATACCTTGAGTGTGCACTGTCTGACAGTGTTTACCAACTCCTGGATAACCATGTCCACACACTTCAAACACGGTGCTTTCAGCTTCACCACCTGCTTTTTCACTATTGCGTCAAATGCCAAGTCTGGGGTGAAGAGCCCCGTTCTACAGCCGGGGGAAGGAGAGATAAAAAGCAAAACAAAAAAGGGAAAAGCACGTCAACACAACACAAGAAAGAGCACAAGACCCAGCTCAGTCTCTACAAAGCATTTATTTGGATGTTGACTATTTCCCAAAAGTATTGGGTTTTGGTTCTACAGAAGGGTCAGTTTCAGGCGATGACAGTATGATTATTTCACCATGTCTAAGGTAGATCCACCACATACACCCATATCAGCAGGACAGGGACTGGCATTATCAGACACACATACATATAAGCCATTAGGAAATTGGGGCAATTAAGACCTTTTAGTTGGATTTAAGGAGCATTGTGAACATTGAAGCACATCACCAGACTGCAGACACATTCCAACCTTCAGAAAGACACTCCCCCCAGGATGCACTACACATCCCACCCCATCCGGTGACAGTGCCCTGCCCCCAGTCTGCCTCAGTGCCTGGGTCACACACAGTTTCCTAAAGTTTTTGATTCCCACCTGATCTAAAAGCTGAGCCTACATCAAATCAGATCGAAAACGAATTGTTAAACAAACAAAGCTGACACAAACACAGCAAATATAAAAAAAGGTGTTAAACAAGTAGAAGAGGTGAGAGATGGGAAAACTTCCACAGATTATTTGTCCTCAAACCCAACGACCAGAACAAAGTTTGGAGCAACCCTCCCAACCTAGAGTAATGCAACTCCTTCCTGAACCTACCTTAAATAGTGTTTACATAAAGTCATTCTACACAGCACTGTACACAAAACTTTACTGTGACTGAGCATTTAATTGTAAACATTTTCATTGAACCCTACAGATAAATATAAATCACTCACAGAGTAAATCTTGAACACAACAACAGATGCAATCTACACCCTGTTCAAACAGCAGCACTACACTATACACATTAATGAGTTGGCAACGTTCCCACTGACTTGGGTGCATAGCCATACAGGCCCATGTTTAATTTACACACCATGCAAATAGGTTTAATGCAATAATATACTGAAAAAACTGGGCACAGACTGAAAAAAATTGTTTTCAAGGGAACCCTGATCAAATCACTGCAGCATTTGCTGGGTAGACAGTGCACTGGTACAATCTGTTTGAGTACCTCTCCTGCTGTACAGTACCTACTCCTTTTACTTTCACACCAGAGTAAGAGCTTCAGTTACATTATCCTCCTTCAGCTATTGCAATTTTATATGGCCAACAATACTTGCCTGACACCATGGATATTTTTAATTGCGTAGCTGATTTCCCTTCGCAGCTCCTTCTCATCAAATTCCATCTGTACAGGAAATATAAATCAACAGTTACAATTGTCAGCAACTTAGAGATAAAGAAGAATGCAGGTTGACAAGAATACACTTCAGATAACAATCAACCTCTGTCTCCTACCATCAAGATAATTATCAACATTCCCCATTCCATCCACTGTTCCAGGAACACCTCACCTTCACTAGCTCAAATGGGAATCGTTCATGGAAGATGCGGTTAATTCTTGCACCTCCAGACAGTTCCACTGTATCCACCTGGTCGCCAGAGCCTTCAATTCGCTTCTCAAAGTCCACCCCAAATTGCTGCACCATCCTAAGGGTCAGAACACCAGCATTGAAAGAGAGACTTATAGTCCACACACAATCACAATTGCTTGTAAATGCAGTGATTTTATGTAGGCAAACATGACAGTGATTTTCCACAATATGCTCTTATAGATATCAATAAGATTGAGGGCGTTAATTAAGGGAGGAATGTTGATCAGAACCACAGTGCCACACAACGTTCACCTGACCAAGCAGGCAACATCCTATCATAAAGACCAGCACCTCGCACGGACAACACAGCTGTAAATCTCAACTCCAGATTATTCCGGAGTTGGACTTTACCCCACAACCTCCTGACTCACTAACAGAAAGCATGGTACTATTAAGGCACAAAAAGTTACACTGTCCATTGTTTTCACGTCATCAGCCATATAATCCCTACCGTGTGGAAGCACTCCATCTGAACAGCATCCCACCCATACCCACTTTCCTAGCCTCTGTAACCCTGCATTTTCCCATGGCAAATCCATATAAGCCTGAAGATTCCTGGACACTATGGGCAACTTAGCATGGCCAATCAACCTAAACTGCACATTTGGACAGTGGGAGGAAATCAGAGCACCCAAAGGACCCATGCAGACATGGGAAGAAAGTGCACATTCCACAGTTGCCAGGGGGTTGAATCTGGGTCCCTGGTGCTGTAAGGCAGCAGTGCTAACCACTGAGCCACTGTGCAGCCCAAGCTGAAAAGTGGAAAAGGTTTTCATAGCTTGAACTGGAGCTTCTTAAAGAGGTTGACAGCCAAATCAAGGAAGTGAACTTGTTGCTTGAGATGAAATTAATGGTGTGTTGTGTAATTCAAGTGAGCTGGTGTGCGTGCTGCAGTGGGCTGTGAGCAATATCAGTTATTGCCCCAAATACATCCAGACATTAAATTGCATCATGATCACAGCTCAGAGTGGCATCACTGTATCAGTTTCCCAAAAGGAGAATGCACAGCCAACAGGAAAAGGAGGAGACACAAAGATGGGTAACACAGGAGATGGAGAGAACGACAATGGCCAAGTGTCCTTCAGTACAGTCCATACACTGCAAACCCACCCTGCTCCACTTACTGGAGGAGTGCCTTGGTTTTCCTGGTGGGATCATCTGGTCGGAAATTTTTATATTCCTCAACCTCCTTCTCCAGGGATAACATCTGACTCTGTAACTTGTTCCTCAGTGTGGGCAAGGTTTCACGGATGTGGTTTGTCAATTGCTGGTTACAATAAAATGGAAAAATAATAAACAGTAAACTGCAGCAACATAAGCAAAAACTAGAAGATGGTGCTCACTTCATCTACTGCCCCTTTACAACACCCATCAATGACAATATAGCAAATAGTCCTCCGTCCCAAAATCTGATCATTTTTCACTTCTGGGTCACACAGTTCAATGTGTTAGCAAAAGCTATTTAAATATGTCTGGAAGTTGCCCCAACAGAATTAACTAAACAATGTCACCATCTTCAGAGCACAAATAGAGGGAAGGGTCAAAGAGCAAGTTATAAATATTAGCCAGTCTCCAGCTTCCACACAAATTCATCAAGACTTAGCTCTTGAGTCAAGGGGCTACCAGATCTCAGTGCAGCAGCCACACAGATCAACTTAGTGACTAATCATAGTCAGAGTTTCAGTAACCATGCTGTAACTCTGGCAGGACACCACTGATGTCACATTCGGTAGAAACGCTTAGCTGAAGCTCATTGAAACTCCAATAAAATGAAATTCTGGGCTTTTAAATGAGCAAACAGAATACTGTGCTATATCCCAGTGCCCAATCAGTGCCTTCAAGAACGAAGATGTGTCAAAGCATCGGGAGGTTGTGGGGGGTGGTGGCCATGTACCAATGACAGACGAGAACAGTCAGGGGTGGGAAACACAGCTCTATCAGTCTCTCACCTGGTTCAGTATCTTCTGTAGGTGTGGGGTTCCCATGCGATCAGCCATATGGCGGTATGAGGGGTGAGACAGGAAAAACTTCCTCTCAGCCGCTATGGCTGCACAAATGTCCTTCTTACCATCAATGTCCTTCTGACTTCGGTTCACTACACCAATGTAACCTGCAAGAAATGGATACAAGAATTACAGCCTCAAAGAGATCTCTTATCTGTAAGAATAGGGTGGTTATGGTAGGGGATTTTAACTTTCCAAACATAGACTGGGATTGCCGTAGCATTAAGGGTTTTAATGGAGAGGAATTTGTTACGTGTGTACAAGAAAACTTTGATTCAATATGTAGATATGTGCCTGGAGATTAGTGTTGAGCGGTTTCCCGCAGGGCTCTGCGCTTTGTAGTTTTTATAAATGACTTGGATGAGGAGGTTGAGGGGTGGGTCAGTAAATTTGCAGATCACACAAAGGTTGCAGGTGCCGTTGATAGTATCGAGGGCTATTGCAGGCTGCACTGTGACATAGACAGGATGCAGAGCTGGGCTGAGAAATAGCAGATGGAGTTCAACGTGGATAAATGCAAAGTGATGCATTTTGGAAGGTCGAACTGGAATGCTGAATATAGGATTAAAGACATGATTCTTGGCAGTGTGGAGGAACAGAGGGATCTTGGTGTTCGAGTGGATAGATCCCTCAAAGTTGCCACCCAAGTGGATAGGGTTGTTAAGAAAGCATATGGTGCTTTGGCTTTCATTAACGGGGGGATCGAGTTTAAGAGCCGCAAGGTTTTGCTGCAGCTCTACAAGTCCCTGGTGAGACCACACTTAGAATATGGTGTCCAGTTCTGGTCGTCCTACTATAGGAAAGATATGGAGGCTTTGGAGAGGGTGCAAAGGTTTACCAAGATGCTGCCTGGCCTGGAGGGCTTGCCTTATGAAGAGAGGTTGACTAAACTTGTTCTTTTTTCTCTAGAGAGGAGGAAGAAGAGGTATACCTCGATCAGGTCATAAGGTAATGAGAGGCATGGATAGAGTCAATAGCCAGAGACTTCCCCCCCAGGGCAGAATTGACTGGCATGAGGGGTCATAGTTTTAAGATATTAGGACAAAGGTACAGAGGGGACGTCAGAGGAAGGTTCTTTATGTCGAGGTGTGAATACATGCAATGCGTTGCCAGCAGTGGTGGTGGAAGCAGAGTCATTAGGAACATTTAATCAACTGCTGGACATGCACATGGACAGCAGTGAATAGGGGGGTGCGTAGGTTAGGTTATTTTATTTTACATTAGGATTAATCCTCGGCACAACACAGTGGGCCTGTCTGTGCTGTACTTTTCTATGTTCTATGGATATACCTACTAGAGAAGGTGCAACACTTGACCTATTCTTGGGCAATAAGGCAGGACAGGTGACGGAGGTGTCAGTGGGGGAGAACTTTGGGGCCAGCAACCATAATTCTATTAGCTGTGAAAGAGTGATGGAAGAGGATAGACCAGATCTAAAATTTGAAGTTCTAAACTGGAGGAGGATTAATTTTTACGGTATTAGGCAAGAATTTCAAAAGCTGATTGGGGACAGATTTTCACAGGTAAAAGGGACGGCTGAAAAATGGGAAACCTTCAGAAATGAGATAACGAGAGTCCAGAGACAGTATATTCCTGTTAGGGTGAAAGGAAAGACTGGTAGGTATAGAGAATGCTGGATGACTTAAGAAATTGAGGGTTTGGTTAAGAAAAAGGAAGGAAGCATATGTCAGGTATAGACAAGATAGATTGAGTGAATCCTCAGAAGAGTATAAAGGTAGTAGGAGTATACTGAAGAGGGAAATCAGGAGAGCAAAAAAAAAAAAAGGGGTCATGAGATAGCTTTGGCAAACAGAATTAAGGAGAATCCAAAGAATTTTTACAAATACATTAAGGACAAAAGGGTAACTAGGGAAAGAATAGGACCCTTCAAAGATCAGCAAGGCGGCCTTTGTGTGAAGGCACAGGAGATGGGGGAGATACTAAGCGTGTATTTTGCAACAGTGTTTACTGTGGAAAAGGACATGGAAGATATAGAATGTAGGGAAATAGATGGTGATATCTTGAAAAATGTCTATATTACAGAGGAGGAAGCGCCAGATACCTTGAAACACATAAAAGTGGATAAATCCCCAGGACCAGATCAGGTGTCCCCTAGAACGCTGTGGAAGCTAGGGAAGTGATTACTCTGCCTCTTGCTGAGATATTTGTAGCATCGATAGTCACATGTGAGGTGCTGGAAGACTGGAGGTTGGCTCATGTGGTGCCACTGTTTCAGAAGGTGGTAAGGGCAAGCCAGGGATCTATAGACCAGTGAGCCTGACCTCAGCAGTACATCCTGAGGGACAGGATGTACATGTATTTGGAAAGGCAAGGACTGATTAGGGATAGTCAACATGGTTTTGTGCGTGGGAAATCACACCTCACAAACTTGATTGAGTTTTTTAAAGTAGTAACGAAGAGGATTCATGAGGGCAGAGCGGTGGACGTGATCTACGTGGACTTCAGTAAGGAGTTTGACAAGGTTCCCCATTGGAGACTGGTCAGCAAGGTTTGATCTCATGGAATACAGGGAGAACTCGCCATTTGAATACAGAACTGGCTCAACAGGTAGAACAGAGGGTGGTGGTGGAAGGCTGTTTTTCAGACTGGAGGCCTGTGACCCAGTGGAGTGCCACAAGGATTGGTGCTGGGTCCACTACTTTTTGTCATTTATATAAATGATTTGGATGTGAGCAAACAAGATACAGTTATTAAGTTTGCAGGTGATACCAAAATTGGAGGTGTAGTGGACAGCGAAGAAGGTTACCTCAGATTACAATGGGATCTTGATCAGATGGGCCAATGGGCTGAGAAGTGGCAGATGGAGTTTAATTTAGATAAATAAGAGGTACTGCATTTTGGGAAAACAAATCTTAGCAGGACTTATACAATTAAATCTTAGGGGGTGTTGCTGAACAAAGAGACCTTGGAGTACAGGCTCATAGATCCTTGAAAGTGGAGTCGCAGGTAGGTAGGATAGTGAAGAAGGCGTCTGGTATGCTTTCCTTTATTGGTCAGAGTATCGAGTACAGGAGTTGGGAGGTCACGTTGCGGCTGCACAAGTCATTGATGAGGCCACTTTTGGAATAGTGTGTGCAATTCTGGGCTCCTTCCTGTCAGAAAGATGTCGTGAAACTTGAAAGGGCTCAGAAAAGATTTACAAGGATGTTGCCAGGGTAGGAGGGTTTGAGCTATAGGGAGAAGTTGAATAGGCTCGGGCTGTTTTCCTGGGGGTGTCGGAGGCTGAGGGGTGACCTGAAGGAGGTTTATAAAATCATGAAGGGCATGGATAGGGTGGATAAACAAAATATTTTCCCTGGGGTGTGGGAGTCCAGAACTAGACGGCACAGGTTAAGGTTGAGAGGGGAAAAATATAAAGTTGCCTAAGGGGCAACTTTTTCAAACAGAGGGTGGTGCTCGTATGGAATGAGCTGCCAGAGGAAGTGGTGGAAGCTGGTACAATTGCAGCATTTAAACTGCATCTGAATGGATACATGAATAGGAAGAGTTGAGAGAGATATGGGTCAAGTGCTGGCAAATGGGACTAGATTGGGTTGGGATATCTGGTTGGCATGGACAAGTTGGACTGAAGGGTCTGTTTCCGTGCAGTACTATGACTGATTAATACAAAGGCAAGTAAAAACATGGCCATTTTAGTTCAAACCTTTTTCAGCTATTTCTGATCTTGGAATACAGGCTGTTGGCGCTGAGGATTCAAACACTTCCCATTTCATGCACCTAGTGCCAGCATCAAACACTCTGGGTCAGGGACAGCATGGGGTTAGATACTGAGTAAAGCTCCTTCTAAAGTCTCCAGATCAAGCACTCCCAGGACAGGGACAGCATAGGGCTAGACACAGAATAAAGCTCTCTCAACACTCCTATAACAACATGTCTCAGCTTCAAACTTCAAGGTCTCCTTCCTTCCTGTAGCACCTCATTCCTCAGCCAGTGTCCAAGTGAGTAACCAATGACAGGAGCCCAGCATAGGCCCAGTCCTTCTCAGTAAGTGATGGGACAGAAGGAACACCAACAATGACAGCATGAGATAAGATTTCTGACGTACATCAGTACACCTTAAAATATTTGCTTGAGCATACAGAACTTAAACATTGTTCAAAAGTCATACAAAGTTGAAGCTTTTTGTCTTGCATTCATCAGGATTGAAATGTAAGAAAATGAACCATTTTGCCCAGCAAAGGAAGTAGGTTGATTGGATGGACTATGGTTGGTATGGAAATGGAGTAGAAACTGCCATCCTTTTGTGTGACTGGATTGCTTGCAGAGATGCTATTACACACTTTGAGACTTGAGAGCGAGACAACGCCCAAGAGGTATGTTGCTGAAACATTTTGGTTTGTATTCCTCTGGACAGGTGCAAGAATGCCAGATTTCAAACTCAGAATCCCTAGTGTGGAAGCAGGCCGTTCAGGCCATTGGGCCTACATCTACTGTCCGAAGATCGTCCAACCCAGATTCCCCAAACTCTGACAACACAGAAAATAGAAACATTTGGCCAGTTGGGGCATTGAGACTTCTCTGCCATTCAATGTGATCATGGCTGATCCTCTACCTCATCATCATACGCTCGACATTCTCTCCTCTTAAGCCTTGATGCCTTTACTGTCTAGAAATCGATAAATGTATTCAGTGACTTGGCCTCCACAGGTTTCCGTGGTAGAGAATTCCATAGCATTATTACACTCAGTGGATAGATTGAGCTCAATCCAAATGGGCAACTGCTATACCGAGATGTTGACCCCTTGTTCTCGATCTCTCAGCCAGAGACAAACATCATCCCTGCATTCAAGTTGCCCAGTTCTATCAGAATTTTATAATGGTTAAGCAACTCAACCAAGGCACAGGATTTTATTTGCACAGAACAGGTTCCTGTGCACGAATGTATGACAGATCCAGCAAGCCCAAATGAGCCACATGAAGTGCTTGACTTATTTTAAATTTGTTGTTGGATTTTAACACTCAAGATTAATCAACTGCCCAATCATGGGATGAAACCAAACTTTGTTCCGAGTTTTGCAAGAGGGGGCTGGTTGATCACAACGTGTATTCAGTCTATCATTGACCCCCAAAGATGTGCTTTTTGATTCAGGGAAAAACTGAGGACTGTAGATGCTGGAGATCAGACAAAATGTGTGGTGCTAGAAAACCACAGCCGATCAGGCAGTATCCGAGGAGGAGTGTCGATAATTCCTGACAAAGAGTTTATGCTCGAAACGTTGACTCCCCTGCTCCTTGGATGTTGCTTTTCCAGCACCACACTTTTTGACTCTACTATTTGATTCAATCAGCCAATAGATACCTGGGGTCATACCCATATCCATCCACAGCATTGCTCGACCGCGTAGTGCGCAGAACACCCATTGAGACTAACAACTGGCAGAAAATCCCATTCATGTAATTACTGAACAGTAGCAACATGAAACCTTTTGTTTAAATGTCTGAGAATCTTTGAACTTCCAGGGTAACTTGAGTTATTCAAAGTGAAGGTATTCTGCTCACTTCCGACATGGAACAATGACCTGGTGTAAAGACCATATCTGTTTATTCTGTATTATTGACTGTGGACTGAAATGGGAAAAGACTCTTTAAAACCAAAGATAGCAGAAGGGATTGCTGCACTTTCAATGAGCCACTGAAATTCTTTGTTAAAGCAGTGAAGATGGGTTTTATTTCATTCACTTATGAAACGTGAGCATCATTAGCTGGGTCAGCATTTATTGCCAGGCACTGATCCACAATGGTTTGAGAGAAGAAATTCACAGAGGGGCTAGCACCGAGGTTTTTTTAAACAAAGTGCGATTTGACTCATAGCTGATTAGATTCTGGAGTTGTGACCAGATATGGATAACAACAGCCATCAGCTTAACAACGATCTGACTGGTTGCTGGATAACTGAGTGGATGTGAAGCCTTTAGACCCTCCATATAGGGAAGTGATGTGACTTCCTCTCCAGTGAAATACTTAAAGCATGAGGAAAGCCAGTTTATTCTCCCTCACTGCGTGCTGTAAGCTGTGACTTTTATCCAGTGACTATGAAACTTTGCAGTCAATGTACCAATCACCTGTGTCTTCTGCAAAGAGGGAAGAAAATCTGGACAAGCAAAAGGATTGCCTCAGTGAACTCTGTGGACTGGAGCCGTTAAACTGCTTTCCTAGCTTTTCCCCTGATAACAATTCCTTTTAGTCTGTTTAAATGCGTGTGGGATTATAAGGGGATTAGTACGGTTATATGTTAAATGATTCATGGTTGTGTACTGTAGCTAGAACCTGTTTATTTGTAACAAATGGTAATTTTTCTTCAGTACAGAAACTGTTGTTTTCTGTTAACTTGGGTCTAAAGGGACAGGAAATTTTGCATACATTGATCTGACCTTTAACTTTTGTGATGGCTCCACGAACAGTGGGCTTGAGTTTCAGCACACTAAACCAATGAGACAGAAAAACTGATTCAAAGGGAGGGGGGAATCCCTAAAACTTAACTGCTTTCTCTCCACAGATGCTGCCAGCTCCAGAGGTTTTCCAGCAATTTGTTTTTGTTTCTGATTTCCAGCATCTATATTTGTTTGTTTTTTTTTCTTGTGGCACTGACCAAGATGACCACTGTTCCATAGATAGTATTAACATACACTATTTGTGTCAAACTTGCAAGGCTACCAAACAGCTGGAATACTTTTTACAAGATTGCTGACAAGATCTGCCCTGTAGCACACAGAACCATATGATTCCTAATGTACATATTGATCATTGATTTGAGCAGACTTATTAAAACAGAACTTGAGAGTTAAGTCATAAGTTTAATGAATTCATAGAACTGGTCCCATTTGCTTGCATTTGGCTCATACCCCTCTAAACTTTTCCTCTTCGTGTACCCATCCAAATATCTGTTAAATGTTGTAAATGATTTGATTTATTACTCTCATATGTACCAAGGTATGGATGGAACGAGCTACTGGAATGAATCCTATCATATATGGCATATGGCAGCACATGGTTATGAATGGCAGCAGATCCAATAGATGCAAATTTGGAACCATCATTAATGTGTGCATTCTGTCAAAATGTTCATGCTTATTTAGAATGAATGAGTCAGCTCCTTTATTGCATTTACAAATACTTATTGCAAGAGGAACAGGCTCATGTCTTATGCTTTAGGAGTTGATAATTCCCCCTCTTTCTATGGAAACATCCCAGCCGACCAGAGTTTACTTGTCAACCAACCAAGCACCCTTCTCCTTGTAGTACTTATTTGTTGAGACAGTTTGAAATTTGGCAGTGTGTTTGTCCTGACAAGTGCAAGACAAAAAAAAAGCTTCAACAACAGGTTTCCCTCTTTAGCAATGCTCAAGCTTTGTAATACCAAGAAAATGTTGGTAAGTGTCAATGAAACAGAGAAAATGCATAGATTTTAGAAATGAAGACACTGGAGGTTGTGCAAAAACACAGTTTCACAAGCCACAAGTTCACACAGATACAAGTAAAAATTTGTAAAGTCACAATTAATATTTTTCTTAAGACGGAAGTGAGGGAGCATGACCTGACAGACTCCTATAAGATTACATAAGGACAGAATTGGGTAGACGTAGAGGATGTTTCCACATAACGCCATGAGGAGCAGCATAGGGCTGAAATATTAAAACTAATAAATCCCACAAGAAACTCAGGAGAAACATCTCTACCAGAAAGTAGTGAAACATGGAACTTGCTACCAGAGGAAGTTAACATGGATACAGAAGCGGGGGGAAATGTTGATGAGGAAGAAAGGAAAAAAAATGACAAGCCGATTGGGTTACTACTGGGATTAGATTAGATTAAATTAAATTAGATTCCCTACAGTGTGGAAACAGAATGCAGCATAAACTCTTGCATTGACTAAATAAGCCGACAGGCTGGTGCTGAACTTACCTCTGCGGAGAGGCAGCAGCCGGTTTTCCAGGATATCCCGAGCATCAGTCCCTTCGTCCATTAGATCCAATTTTGTGATCACACCAATCACCCTCAAACCTGTGCAGAGGAGACAACTTTAAAGAATACTAGTCTTCAGACAACAAGGAATAAGTGCATTAGCTCCCATGAAACAAAATTGAAAACAAAAACAATTAAACTTTGCAGCTATGAACCAAAGTTTACCAGCAACCTCTTCAGAGTGCAGTTTAAACATCAATTTCAGTTCTTTCAATCAATAGCTACAGATAGATTTTGAACCTCAGGTAAAGTTATTGTGGGGATTTTGGTCACAGAACTCCAGTCAGCTTGGCACTTATGTACGAAAGCTACACAAACCCTCAGGAAACTGTCTAAAGTTGATCTCAACCAAAAAAGCCATAGAGTACAGATCTGAATTGATTCATGTTCCCAAAGACAGGATAACTCACTTCCCTCTATTACTCACAACATATTTACCTTTCATCATCGCTCAAGAGAAGCAGATCAAAGATAAATCTAGATTTCTTTTAAACTGTCTGTAAACCATTTACAGTCACTTTAGTGTTTGTTTTCCAGAAAAGATGACTGTCTATTTAAATCAGTCTCCATCTTATGAGAGCAGGAATGCTGGGACCAGGAGAAAAACAGACTTCTTACCTTGTGGGTCAACCTCCTTGGCAAGCTTGAGTGCATCTGAATTGGCGAGGTCAGAGTTTGCTGGAGTGACAGCCAGGATAAGACAGTTCTCTTTGCTGATAAACTGCATTATCATTTCTTTGATCTGATGTTCTATATCAGCTGGCTGGTCACCAACTGGAACCTTGGTGATACCCGGTAAATCAATCAATGTCAGGTTTAAAACTAGCAGAAGGAAGTGTAAAAATAATTAGGACCATTTATTACAGACCAGCCAAATAAGACAGTTTAGTGTCCAGCGTGTGCAGGTTTGAATCATTAGCAGCTCTATAGGAAACTTCTGAGAGCTTAGTGCTGTTCATGGAAAGACAGAATGTGGGACCAGGTGAGAGCAGAAATGTCACAACCAATCTAAAGACTCCAAGACCTTGAACCCTCAATGCTGTCATCACTAGAACACCAGAATGCAGCTTAGTTCTAGCTGTGCTCTTGTTGACACTGCTCAGTGAAGCTTACTGTGGATTTTATTGATTACACATAGAAATGAGCAGAAGCAGGGTATTTGCCCCTTCTAGTCTACCTCACCTGACATTTAACAAGATCAGACCTGCTTATGCTTTGTATTCCCATCTACCCTGACAGCCTTTGACTCCCTTACTGAACAAGAATCCATCCACATCCAGCATTAAAATATTCAATGACCCTGCCTCCATCCCCTAAGGCACAAAGTTCCAGAATCGCACAATCCCCAGACAAAACCTTTTCTGCCATCATAAAATGACTATTTTTAAGGCAGTGACCCCTAGTTTTGGACTTACCCACAAGAAACATCCTTCCCCAAGTCAACCGTATCAAGATCATTCAGGATCTTATACACTTCAATTAAGTTACCCCCGCCCTGTTCGAAACTTCAAATGGGATTAAACTAACCTATAAGGGACAATTTCCCTTTCATAAAGCCATGCTAATTCTTCCTAATTTACAGTGCAGTTATAACCCCTTTAATGATCAATTTGAACACCTTCCCCATAACATCAAGCTAACTGGCCAATGGTTTTCCCACTTCCTGCCTCCATTCATCCCTTCTTGAATAGCAGGGTTGTACTTGCAGTTCAATACAGCCTTTGCAGAAAGTAATGCATCAATCACCTCATACAGTCTCTTCTTTTGATACCTGAGAATAAAGTACAGTGGACCCAGGAACTTGTCAGCCACAGCACCACTTCCACAGCAATTATCATTTCACCAAGTTCCTCCCTCTTTTCTACTTCCTGATTTACAGCTATTCATGCAACATTTTAGATATCTTCTAAAGTAAAGACGGAAGTGAGGAATGTATTCATTCCATTGGCCAGGGCAGGGTGCGAGGCAGGCAAGGGGCATGGTGGTGGTGGTGGAAGAGCTGTGGAACTCAACAGACCAGCAGCCTTGCCACAGATATGGGTGGTGGTGGGGTGTGCATGTGCAGGAGTAGCTCCTAGACCAGGGTGGATGCCCCCAAAGAGGACTTTGGACAGCAGCACAGCACAGTGAGGGGCTATAAATCACCAGATTGTCGAAGCCCCAAGATAGCTCCAAACTGGCACCAGGCAAGTCAGGGAAGATATTACAGCCTGCTGTATACATTATTACAATTCATGCAGCACTCATCAAGATGTCTGGACCCATCACCATAGTAATGCTGAAAGGGCAACATTAAATGTGGACTTCCTGTACAATTGACAAGAGGTCACAGCTTTTAATCAAATTCTCAAGCATCACTAACAAATTCTATTCTGCAAGATCTCAAATAGTCACGTCCGAGACTTGCATCAAACAGACCACACTCACCATTTGGAGAATGCACTCGCAGGTTGATGGGAATTGGTGAGATTCCTTTATTGCTCCCTGTAACTCTGTCTGTCTCTGCTTCAATTTCCTGTCGAACCTCCTCAAAATCTGTAAACTTCTTCCCTTTGCAGTGCAGAAATTCAGCATGTTCTGCAAGAGAAAGCAAGTCATTATTCTGTACCTATTCTTTGGTATTTAACAAGCCTGCTAACATTGCATAGCACATAAATTCTAAGCTCAGTGACGACATTCAATTCTCCCGGTGATAGGCAAGGAGAGTCTTCAGGTTTTTAAACAGGTCACTCAGGACAGTTGGGTCTGAGGGAAAGCACATACTGCCAGACCCACTGAAAGCTCAGGGAAGCACATACTGAAGACCAGCTTGGTGAAGTTAGATGTTGCTGAAAAGCTGGAGTTGTATCAGTGAATAATTACTGGAGGACAGGGTTACATGCACATGGGCGTGCCCATATACATGTAGTTGGGGAGGGACGAGTGCAAGGGCAGAGGATTGACCAGAACTGGAGCAATTGGTGAGACAAATCAGGATGGAGCAGCAAAGGGAATTACAAGCCAGATAGGCAAAACTGGAAGAACTGAAATCCCTTGTGAAGTTTAATGAGGTTGGGTGACCCACTCTAATGAATGTTTGAGGTCAATTGCTGATAAATCCGTGGGGAGAAAGTGAGGTCTGCAGACGCTGGAGATCAAAGCTGAAACTTTATTGCTGGAACAGCACAGCAGGTCAGACAGCATCTAGGGAAAAGGAGATTCGACGTTTCGGGCACATGCCCTTCCTCAGGAATGAGCAGAGAGTGTTCAGCAGGAGAAGATAAAAGGTAGGGAGGAGGGACTTGGAGGAGGGGCGTTGGAAATGTGATAGGTGGAAAGAGGTCAAGGTGAGGGTGATAGGTCGGAGTAGGGTGGAGGCGGAGAGGTCAAGAAGAAGACTGCAGGTCAGGAAGGCGGTGCCGGGCTGGAGGGATTCGGCTGAGACAAGTTGGGGGGAGGGGGGATGAAGAAACTGGTGAAGTCCAAGTTCATCCCCTGCGGTTGGAGGGTTCCCAGTCGGAAGATAAGACGCTCCTCCTCCGACCGTCGCGTTGTTGTGGTTTGGCGGTGGATGAGTCCAATGACCTGCATATCCTCGGTGGAGTGGGAGGGGGAGTTGAAATGCTGTGCTACAGGGTGATTGGGTTGGTTCGTCCGGGTGGCCCAGAGGTGCTCTCTGAATCGCTCTGCAAGTAGGCGGCCTGTCTCCCCAATATAGAGGAGGCCACACCGGCTGCAGCGGATGCAGTAGATAATGTGGGTGGAGGTGCAGGTGAATCTGTGGAGGATATGGAAGTTTCCTTTGGGGCCTTGGAGAGAAGTGAGGGGGGAGGTGTGGGCGCAAGTGTTGCACCTCCTGCGGTTGCAAGGGAAGGTGCCGGGAGTGGAGGTTGGGTTGGTGGAGGGTATGGATCTGACAAGGGAGTCGCGGAGGGAGTGGTCTCTACGGAAAGCTGATAAAGGAGGGGAGGGAAATATATCCTTGGTGGTGGGGTCCGTTTGGAGGTGGCGGAAGTGACGGCGGATGATGCGTTGTACATGGAGATTGGTGGGAGGAGGTGTAGTCCAGGTAGCTGTGGTAGCAGGCATAGCTAGGGCCCATGCGGGTGCCCATGGCTACTCCTTCTCCACTTTCTCCAAACAAAAGGAGTAGCCATGGGCACCCGCATGGGCCCTAGCTATGCCTGCCTCTTCGTAGGGTATGTGGAACAATCCATCTTCCGCAACTACACTGGCCCCACCCCCCATCTTTTCCTTCGCTACATTGATGACTGTATCGGCGCTACCTTGTGCTCCCATGAGGAGGTTGAACAGTTCATCCACTACACTAACACCTTCCACCCCGACCTCAAATTCACCTGGACAGTCTCGGACTCCTCCCTCCCCTTCCTAGACCTTTCTGTTTCTATCTCAGACGACCGAATCAACACGGACATCTACTACAAACCGACCGACTCCCACAGCTACCTGGACTACACCTCCTCCCACCCCGCCCCCTGTAAAAACGCCATCCCATTCTCCCAATTCCTTCGTCTCCGCCGCATCTGCTCCCAGGAGGACCAGTTCAAAATACGCACAACACAGATGGCCTCCTTCTTCAAGGACCGCAATTTCCCCCCCGACGTGATCGACGATGCCCTCCACCGCATCTCCTCCACTTCCCGCTCCTCCGCCCTTGAGCCTCGCCCCTCCAACCGCCACCAGGACAGAACCCCACTGGTCCTCACCTACCACCCCACCAATCTCCATGTACAACGCATCATCCGCCGTCACTTCCGCCACCTCCAAACGGACCCCACCACCAAGGATATATTTCCCTCCCCTCCTTTATCAGCTTTCCGTAGAGACCACTCCCTCCGCGACTCCCTTGTCAGATCCATACCCTCCACCAACCCAACCTCCACTCCCGGCACCTTCCCTTGCAACCGCAGGAGGTGCAACACTTGCGCCCACACCTCCCCCCTCACTTCTCTCCAAGGCCCCAAAGGAAACTTCCATATCCTCCACAGATTCACCTGCACCTCCACCCACATTATCTACTGCATCCGCTGCAGCCGGTGTGGCCTCCTCTATATTGGGGAGACAGGCCGCCTACTTGCAGAGCGATTCAGAGAGCACCTCTGGGCCACCCGGACGAACCAACCCAATCACCCTGTAGCACAGCATTTCAACTCCCCCTCCCACTCCACCGAGGATATGCAGGTCATTGGACTCATCCACCGCCAAACCACAACAACGCGACGGTCGGAGGAGGAGCGTCTTATCTTCCGACTGGGAACCCTCCAACCGCAGGGGATGAACTTGGACTTCACCAGTTTCTTCATCCCCCCTCCCCCCAACTTGTCTCAGCCGAATCCCTCCAGCCCGGCACCGCCTTCCTGACCTGCAGTCTTCTTCTTGACCTCTCCGCCTCCACCCTACTCCGACCTATCACCCTCACCTTGACCTCTTTCCACCTATCACATTTCCAACGCCCCTCCTCCAAGTCCCTCCTCCCTACCTTTTATCTTCTCCTGCTGAACACTCTCTGCTCATTCCTGAGGAAGGGCATGTGCCCGAAACGTCGAATCTCCTTTTCCCTAGATGCTGTCTGACCTGCTGTGCTGTTCCAGCAATAAAGTTTCAGCTGATAAATCCGTGGGATCAGCCTTAATCACATTTATAATTTGAGGTGCACTGTGGGGTGTTTGATCCCAGTCTATTCCCTATGTTAATCATATATTAGTTCTAGTTGTTAGAATATAAGTTGTGTGTGTTTTGGAGATTAAGGTTCACCGTACAATATTAGAACAGTAGTGTTGATCGAACTAAATCATGGAGCTCGAGATCTCATTCTCTTCTGAGAAACCTTAGGTTCTCAATATTTAACTTCAAAAGGAATAAAGGTAACTGGCCCTGAACCAACAAAATTTGTTGAATCATTCTGGATGTTGACGAAGCTGCAGTCTGCTCTGGGACCATAACTGAACAAAGACTATAATTATAACGTGTAGTCTAATACGATTAAGATCTAACTGGATAAACACAACAATCCCAAACCTTCCAAACACATTAATCAAATCCCTCCAACTGCACTTCACAATAAAATTAAACGGTAGGTTCATTGGTTTAGGGATTTGATTCATTCTTTGATTAGCAGAAAATGCAAGATTTGGAGTTCAAATCATAAGTAAGACCATAAGAAACAGGAACACGAGTAGGTTCTTTGGCTCTTGACCCTGCACCAATCAAATGGATCATGGCTGAACCAATATTCCTCATGTCCACTTTCCTACCATTCCCTAAAGTCCTGGAATCCCTTACTAATCAAGAATCTAACTCAGTCTTAACTATACAAAGATTCAGCCCCCTGCAGCTCTCTGTGGCAATGGATTCCAAAGACACACTCAATCCTCAAGAAATTCCTCCTCACCTCAGTCTTAAACTAGCATCCCTTAAATCTGAGACTATACCCTCTGGTCCTAGACTCTCCAATGTCATAAAGATGTACAGCATGGAAACAGACCCTTCGGTCCAACCTGTCCATGCTGACCAGATATCCCAACCCAATCTATTCCCACCTGCCAGCACCCGGCCCAGTTCCCTCCAAACCCTTCCTATTCAAATACCCATCCAAATGCCTCTTAAATGTGGCAGTTGTACCAGTCTCCACCACTTCCTCTGGCAGCTCATTCCATACACGTACCACCCTCTGCACGAAAATGTTGCCCCGTAGGTCTCTTTTATATCTTTCCCCTCTCACCCTAAACCTATGCCCTCGAGTTCTGGACTCCCCAACCCCAGGGAAAAGACTTTGCCTATTTACCCTATCCATGCCCCTCAATTTTGTAAACCTCCATAGGGTCACCCCTCAGCCGCCGATGCTCCAGGGAAAAACAGCCCCAGCCTGTTCAGCTTCTCCCTATAGCTCAAATCCTTCAACTGTGGCAACATCCTTGTAAATCTTTTCTGAACCCTTTCAAGTTTCACGACATCTTTCCGATAGGAAGGAGACCAGAATTGCACGCAATATTCCAACAGTGGCCTAACCAAGGTCCTGTACCACCGCAACATGACCTCCCAACTCCTGCACTCAATACTCTGACCAATAAAGGAAAATATACCAAACGCCTTCTTCACTATCCTATCTACCTGCGACTCCACTTTCAAGGATCTATGAACCTGCACTCCAAGGTCCTTTTGTTCAGCAACACTCCCTAGGACCTTATCATTAAGTGTATTAGTCCTGCTAAGATTTGCTTTCCCAAAATGCTGCACCTTGCATTTATCTAAATTAAACTCCATCTGCCACTTCTCAGCCCATTGGCCCATCTGGTCAAGATCCTGTTGTAAACTGAGGTAACCCTCTTCACTGTCCACTACACCTCCAATTTTGACGACATCTGCAAACTTACTAACTAAACCTGTTATGCTCGCATCAAAATCATTTATGTAAATGACAAAAAGTAGAGGACCCTGCACCGATCCTTGTGGCACTCCACTGGTCACAGGTCTCCAGTCTGAAAAACAACCCTCAACCACCACCCTCTGCCTTCTACCTTTGAGCCAGTTCTGTATCCAAATGGCTAGTTCTCCCTGTATTCCGTGAGATCAAACCTTGCTAATCAGTCTCCCATGGTGAACCTTGTCGAAAGCCTTACTGAAGTCCATATTGATCACATCTACCGCTCTGCTCTCATCAATCCTCTTTGTAAGTTCTTCAAAAAACTTAATCAAGTTTGTGAGACATGATTTCCCACTCACAAAACTATCCCTAATCAGTCCTTGCCTTTCCAAATACATGTATATCCTGTCACTCAGGATTCCCTCCAACAACTTGCCTACCACCGACGTCAGGCTCACTGGTCTATAGTTCCCTGGCTTGTCCTTACCACCCTTCTTAAACAGCGGCACCATGTTTGCCAACCTCCAGTGTTCCGGCACCTCACCGATGACTATCGATGATACAAATATCTCAGCAAGGGGCCCAGCAAGCACTTCTGTAGCTTCCCACAGAGTTATAGGGGACACCTGATCAGGTCCTGGGGATTAATCCATTTTTATGCATTTCAAGACATCCAGCACTTCCTCCTCTGTAATATGGACATTTTGCAAGATGCCACCATCTATTTCCTTACAGTCTACATCTTCCATATCCTTTTCCACAGTAAATACTGATGCAAAATACTCATTTAGTAGAACATAGAACATAGAACAATACAGCACAGAACAGGCCCTTCGGCCCACGATGTTGTGCCGAACTTCTAACCTAGATTAAGCACCCATCCATGTACCTATCCAAATGCCGCTTAAAGGTCGCCAATGATTCCGACTCCACCACTCCCACGGGCAGTGCATTCCATGCCCCCACCACTCTCTGGGTAAAGAACCCACCCCTGACATCTCCCCTATACCTTCCACCCTTCACCTTAAATTTATGTCCCCTTGTAACACTCTGTTGTACCTGGGGAAAAAGTTTCTGACTGTCTACTCTATCTATTCCTCTGATCATCTTATAAACCTCTATCAAGTCACCCCTCATCCTTCGCCGTTCCAACGAGAAAAGGCCGAGAACTCTCAACCTATCCTCGTACGACTTCCTCTCTATTCCAGGCAACATCCTGGTAAATCTTCTCTGCACCCTCTCCAAAGCTTCCACATCTTTCCTATAGTGAGGCGACCAGAACTGCACACAGTACTCCAAATGTGGCCTAACCAAAGTCCTGTACAGCTGCAACATCACTTCACGACTCTTGAATTCAATCCCTCTGCTAATGAACGATAATACTCCATAGGCCTTCTTACAAACTCTATCCACCTGAGTGGCAACCTTCAAAGATCTATGTACATAGACCCCAAGATCCCTCTGTTCCTCCACCTGACTAAGAACCCTACCATTAACCCTGTATTCCGCATTCTTATTTGTTCTTCCAAAATGGACAACCTCACACTTGGCAGGGTTGAACTCCATCTGCCACTCCTCAGCCCAGCTCTGCATCATATCTAAGTCCCTCTGCAGCCGACAACAGCCCTCCTCACTGTCCACAACTCCACCTATCTTCGTATCATCTGCAAATTTACTGACCCACCCTTCGACTCCCTCATCTAAGTCATTAATAAAAATTACAAACAGCAGAGGACCCAGAACTGATCCCTGCGGAACTCCACTTGTAACTGGGCTCCAGGCTGAGTATTTACCATCTACCACCACTCTCTGCCTTCGACCGGTTAGCCAGTTTTCTATCCAATTGGCCAAATTTCCCTCTATCCCATGCCTCCTGACTTTCCGCATAAGCCTACCATGGGGAACCTTATCAAATGCCTTACTGAAATCCATGTACACTACATCCACTGCTCTTCCCTCATCCACATGCTTGGTCACCTCCTCGAAGAATTCAATAAGACTTGTAAGGCAAGACCTACCCTTCACAAATCCGTGCTGGCTGTCCCTAATCAAGCAGTGTCTTTCCAGATACTCATAAATCCTATCCCTCAGTACCCTTTCCATTACTTTGCCTACCACAGAAGTAAGACTAACAGGCCTGTAATTCCCGGGGTTATCCCTATTCCCTTTTTTGAACAGGGGCACAACATTCGCTACTCTCCAGTCCCCTGGTACCACCCCCTTTGCCAGTGAAGACGAGAAGATCATTGCCAACGGTACTGCAATTTCCTCTCTTGCTTCCCACATAATCCTAGGATATATCCCGTCAGGCCCAGGGGACTTGTCTATCCTCAAGTTGTTCAAAATGTCCAACACATCTTCCTTTCTAACAGGTATCTCTTCTAGCTTACCAGTCCATTTCACACTCTCCTCTTCTACAATACGGTCCCTCTTGTTCGTAAATACTGAAGAGAAGTACTTGTTCAAGACCTCTCCTATCTCTTCCGACTCAATACACAGTCTCCCACTACTGTCCTTGATCGGACCTACCCTCGTTCTCGTCATTCTCTGGTTTCTCACATACGCATAAAATGCCTTGGGGTTATCCTTGATCCTATCCGCCAACGATTTTTCATGCCCTCTCTTAGCTCTCCTAATCCCTTTCTTCAGGTCCCTTCTGGCTATCCTGTATCCCTCCACTGCTCTGTCTGAATCCTGTTTCCTCAACCTTATGTAAGCCTCCTTCTTCCTCTTTACCAGACATTCAACCTCTCTCGTCAACCAAGGCTCCCTCACACGACCATTTCTTTCCTGCCTGATAGGTACATACATATCATGGACACGTCGTATCTGCTCTTTGAAAAAGTTCCACATTTCCACCACATCCTTCCCTGACAGCCTATGTTCCCAACGTATGCTCCTCAAATCCTGCCTTACAGCATCGTAATTTCCCTTCCCCCAATTATAAAATCTACCTTGTTGTGCGCACCTATCTCTCTCCATAACCAAGGTGAAAGTCACAGAATTGTGGTCACCATCACCAAAATGTTCACCCACTAACAAGCCCACCACTTGTCCCGGTTCATTACCGAGTACCAAATCCAATATGGCCTCCCCTCTGGTTGGACAATCTACATACTGCGTTAGAAAAGCTTCCTGGACACACTGCACAAACACCGCCCCATCCAATCTACTTGATCTAAAGAGCTTCCAATCAATATTTGGGAAGTTGAAGTCGCCCATGACTACGACCCTGTGGCTTCTGCACCTTTCCAAAATCTGTTTCCCAATCTGTTTCTCCACATCTCTGCTGCTATTGGGGGGCCTATAGTAAACACCCAACAAGGTGACTGCACCTTTCCTATTTCTGACTTCAGCCCATATTACCTCCAGAGGCAGATCCCCCTCAAACTTCCTTTCTGCAGCCGTTATACCATTTCTAATTAGCAATGCCACCCCCCCTCCTTTTTTCCCACCCTCCCTAATCTTACTGAAACACCTGTAACCAGGAACCTCCAACAACCATTCCTGTCCCTCTTCTATCCACGTTTCCGTGATGGCCACAACATCGTAGTCCCAGGTACCGATCCACGCCTTAAGTTCACCCACCTTATTTCTGATACTCCTTGCGTTGATGTATACGCACTTGAGCCCATCTCTGTGTCCGCTAGTAGTCCCTGTCAGTGCTACCTTCTCCACAGCCCCCCTACAGTCTTGGGCATCCTGACAAACAGCTAACCTACTTGCTGGACTACAAGTCCGGATCCCATCCCCCTGCCAAATTAGTTTAAACCCCCCCGAAGAGTGCTAGCAAACCTACCCCCCAGGATATTGGTGCCCTTCTGGTTCAGGTGCAACCCGTCCTGTTTGTACAGGTCCCACCTTCCCCAGAATGCAGTCCAATTGTCCAAATATCTGAAGCCCTCCCTCCTACACCAGCCTTGCAGCCACGTGTTCAACTGCACTCTCTCCCTATTCTTTGCCTCACTGTCACGTGGCACCGGCAACAACCCAGAGATGACGACTCTGTCTGTCCTAGCTTTTAGCTTCCAGCCTAACTCCTTGAGCTCTTGAATGACCTCCCCACCCCTCTTCCTACCTATGTCGTTGGTGCCAATGTGCACCACGACTTCTGGCTGCACACCCTCCCCCTTAAGGATTCTGAAGACACGGTCTGAGACGTCTCGGACCCTAGCACCCGGGAGGCAACAAACCATCCGTGAGTCTCGCCCATGTCCACAGAACCGCCTGTCCGTCCCTCTAACTAGAGAGTCCCCTATAACTAGCGCTCTCCTCCTCTCCCCCTTTCCCTTCTGAGTCTCAGAGCCACAGACCCCTTCACTGCAGCTTACACCTGCAACGCTGTCCCCCCCAACAGTTTCCAAAGCTGTATATTTATTTTTTAGGGGAACGACCACAGGGGAACCCTGCACTGCCTGCTTCTTCCCCTTCCCACCTCTAACTGTTACCCAGCTACCTCTGTTCTCCGGCGTAACTATGTCCCTGTAGCTTCTATCAATCACCCTCTCAGCCTCTCGAATAATCCTCAGTTCATCCAACTCCAGTTCCAGTTCCCTAACTCGTTTGGTGAGGATCAGGATCTGACTGCATTTCCTGCAGACGAAGTCGGCAGGAGTATCGGTGGTCACCCCTACCTCAAACATCCTGCAGGAGGAACATTTCACCGCCTGCGCTGCCATGACTGTACACTTTCTCCAAAAACAAGAACACTGAGTCAATAACACTGAGTCACTTACCTGTGGACTTTAAAGTTAGGTTAGAGGAGGAGGGTGGGAGGGAGGCCCTACGGAAGTAGGACCTGGGGTCTAGAACACACCCACTCAAATACTAATCACTTAGCTTCCCGCCCAGCTATGCGCTCCAACCTCACATCCGCTGCTCCCACTCAAATGACCGTTGGTGATTAAAGGGTGAGTATTTATACTCACAGTTCTCCTTCCCGGCTGCCCCTCTGCTTGCCGTCACTTCCTCTGCTGCTCCCGCTCTTTTTGTGAAGAGAGAATAAAAAACACCGCTGCCCGCTACAGGTAAGTAATTTTGAAACAAACTGTTTTACCTTAGCTGTAGTCTCCCGGGTTCGCCTTTACTCGGCCGCTGCTCCCACTCAAATGACCTCCCCCATTTTCTGCGGCTCCACACAAAGGCCGCCTTGCTGATCTTTGAGGGGCCCTATTCTCTCCCTGGTTACCCTTTTGTCATTAATGTACTTGTCAAAACTCTAAGATTCTCCTTAATTTTATTTGCCAATGAGGGGGAACATCATCTCAGCATTTCTTCTGTCTAGCCCCTCAAGAATCCTATACATTTCAATGAGATCACCTCTCATTCATCTAAACGCCAGTGAGTCGAGTCCCAATCCATTTAGCCTTTACTCATGAAACAACCCCCTCATACCAGGATCATCCTTGTGAACCTTCTCTGAACTGCCTCCAATGAAGTAATACCTTTAAATACAGGGTGCAAAACTGTTCACAGTACTACAGATGCGGTCTCACCAATGCAGATGAGCTCTTGTTTAGAAGATGAGAGTTTAAAGAGTGATGGGGTTATGTCTGTGGACTCAGACAGAAAATTGAAACATGATACATCAGCCTCACAGCACCAAGGGCCCAAGCCTGATTCCAGCCTCGGGCGACTGTCTGTGTGGAGTCTGCACGGGTTTCCTCCAGGTGCTCTGGTTTCCTCACACAGTCCAAAGATGTGCAGGTTAGGGTGGATTGACATGCTAAAATTGCCCATAGTGTTTAGGGTGTGGAGGTTAGGTGCATCAGTCAAGGGAAATGTAGAGTAGAGTAATAGGGTAGGGGAACGTGCCTTGGTAGATTACTCTTCAGAGGGTCGGTGTGGACTTGTTAGGTCAAATGGCCTGTTTCTACACATGTAGGGATTCTATGATTAAAAAGGAAACAAGGCAAGTGATTGGATGGTGAGCATTTATTCTATTCTTGCTCTCCACATTCATTCAAATTAGGGGAAATAAAAACCTGCAACCTGATTAGTTAAATGAAACATAATTAGGTTGGCAGGGCCAGTGTGGTGTTGTAGCTATAGTATGGGGGGAGCTGTTAAGACACTTAATTGCAGATATGATTATTGGCTTAAGTGTCTGCAACTCAAGAAACCCTGGCACTGAGTTGATGACATGGGGTCTGAGCTTTGGCCACTGCAATGCATCAGGATAGGGAAACATTACCTGGATACTTTGTTCCAGAAGACAGTTACAAGCTTTAGGCTGTGTGCTACAGATTTGGACCATGATCAGGACAGCAAGTTGAGACAGAAAGGGAGCCTGGGTTGGGTATTCAGAAGTGAAGGAGTCTCAGACCGTACAATTTTCCAAAACTTTGAATGCCTTTGCAGTTTGTATGGATGAGAGCAACTGCAAGTGAATAGAGTAGTGTCTTACAGCACTGAAAACAACTCTTCTGTCCAACGAGTCCACGCTGACCATGTTCCCACCTGTCTGCACATGGCTCATAACCTTCCAAACCTTTCCTATTCATGTACTTAACCAAATGTCTTTTAAGCATTGTAACTGTAACTGCACTCACTGCTTCCTCTGGCAGTTCATTCCACACATGAATCACCCTCTTAAAGTTGCCCCTTGTGTCTTTTTTAATATCTTTTTCCTCTCAGCTTAAAAACATACCCCTTAGTTTGATACTCTGCCAGGAGGAGGATTGGCAGATATACAAGACGATATGCCATAAGTTAGAAGGAAGCCATTCAATCAAATTGCAAATGATTTGTTTGTGTTCCAAATTCCACATGCTTACAATTCCCTGAGAATTTAACAAGGACCCATCCACGTATACTTCAAAAATACTCAATGACGCCACCTCCACCTCTTTCAGGCAGAGTATAGCAAAGTGGCACAACCTTCTCAAATGGGAACAGATTTCCCCATACCCGTTCTGAGGGCAACCCAGAACTTCACGACAGTGACCCATAGTTCTCGACATACCCACAAAAGTAGATACCTTTTCCAAGTCTGCTCAGGATCTTACAAAGTTCAATCAAATCACTCTCTACTCTTAGCCCAGTTTGCCTAATTACCCTTGTAAAACATATTACATTCCTATCAAGTAAACCTCTTATGAACCACTTCCAATGCATTTATATCTTTCTTTACATAAGGAGACCAAACCTGCCCACACTGTTTTAAAGGTACTCTTATCAATGTTCTGTATAAGATTAGATTCCCTACAGTATGAAAATAGGCTCTTTGGCCCAACAAGTCCAAGTCGACCCGCCGAAGAGTAACCCACCCACACCCATTCCCCTACCCTATACTTACCCCTGACTGATGCACCTAACACTATGGGCAATTTAGCATAGCCAATTCACCGAACCTGTACATCTTTGGACTCTGGGAAGAAACCGGAGCATCTGCAGGAAATCCACACAGATATGGGGAGAATGTGCAAACTCCACACTGACAGTTGCCAGAGGCAGGAATTGAACCTGTGTCTCTGGCGCTGTGAGGCAGCGGTGCTAACCAGTGAGTCACCAGGCCGCCTCTCATAACCAAAGCAGAACTTAGTCATAGTCATAGAGATGTACAGCATGGAAACAGACCCTTCGGTCCAACCCATCCATACCGACCAGATATCCCAACCCAATCTAGTCCCACCTGCCAGCACCCGGCCCATATTCCTCCAAACCCTTCCTATTCATATACCCATCCAAATGCCTTTTAAATGTTGCAATTGTACCAGCATCCACCACTTCCTCTGGCAGCTCATTCCATACACACACCAACCTCTGTGTGAAAAGGTTGCCCTTTAAGTCTCTTTTATATCTTTCCCCTCTCACTCTAAACTCTCAAAGTAAAGGACAGCATTCCAGTGTTGTCATTTCCACAACATACATTCCTTTGTATCATTGCATCATCTGCAAATTTAACCACCATATCTTTGATCCTCTCATTAATGTTGAATTGAATTGTAAAAGGTTGGAGCCCCAGCCAATCAGATAACGACCCATTTACGTATACAGTGTTTTCAATAAGCTAGCAAGTCTTCTACCCGTGCTGGTATGCAGCCCATTACACCACAAGCTTCTACCTTGCACAATAACTTATTTATGTGGAATTTTGTCAAATGTCTTCTGGAAATCCAAGTAGAGCATAATAATGGGCTCCACAGCACATTACTTTTTCAAAGATCTGGCAACTCTGTAACAGCTAACTCACATCACAACTCCCCAAATACTGCTCAACTTTTTTAAAAAACTTTGTTCACAGGATGTGGGTAGCCCTGGCTAGGCTAGCATTTATTGCCATCCTTACTTGCCTGGACAGTATTTAAGAGTCAACCAGTGACATTACTGTTACATCACCACGTCTTTACACGTACAAGTCAAGAGTGATGGAATACTTGCCATTTGCCTGGATGAGTATAGTTCAACAACAGTTAGGCAGCTTATACCATCCAGACAAAGCTGACCACTTTACAGACACCGTATCCAATACCTTCTCCAAGTCATTCCCTCAATCACTGATGCAAAATGGTAGCAACGCGTACCATCTGCACTGCACCGTAGAAATTCAAAGCTCTTTAGACAGCTTCCAAGCCACGACCATCTAAAGGACAAGAGCAGCAGGAATACTTTCACCTGCAAGTTACCCACATTAATAGTTTTAAGGAATGCCTGGGACCTAATGGAATGAGGAAAAAGCTGGTACATATACTAGTTCAAGGTTAACTGGGCTTGAAGGAGACCTTTGCAGAGTGGTAAGCAGCCTCTGAGCCAGGAGGGCTAGGTTCAAGTCCCATCTGCTCCAGAGGTGTGTAATAACAGGTCTGAACAGGATGATTAAAAAAATATCTAAACTGGGTTTGAACTGGTTGATTCAATATAGGAGGGTAATAATCAGTGAGCTAAGAGAGTGCGAGTACTGAAATAAATCCCTCACTAAAAGCATGGACTTGAATTCCATTAAAAAATACAGTTCTCTCGATGAAGTGGTAATCTCACTGGAGAGAGTATGAGCTCGACAGCAAGTGAGGGGCACCCTTGCCTTCTCACTTAGGGATTCTCCTCTTCTCTGCCCCTAGATTAGAGATGGGCAATAAATGTTGGACCAGTGAAATCCAAATCCCATGAAATGAATAAAAAGTGATAAACAAACATTATGCAAATACAAGCTGAAAAGTCCAAACTGTTAAGACCACAATCAGATCAGCCTTGATCTTATCAAATGGTGTCGACTTGAGGAGCCTGACCAGAGATACCAACTTGAGGAGCCTGACCAGAGATACCAATTTCTTGGGAACAGAGCAGTGACCGTGTTGGAGAGTGCATGCTGATTCCAGAGGGCCAACCAGACTTTAAACAGTTTGTTAGAAGTTACCAAACTGTCACACCCACTTTTACCTCCAAACTATAGCAAAACTCAAAAATATACTTACCTGTTTTTGCATTGATGAGCTGCAGAACAAGTGGCCGGCGAGTAACAATTCCAGAACCACGAGGCAGAAAATCCCTGCAAATAAAGATAGTAATGAGTATTTTGTGACTGTCAGGAATCGTCAATCAAAGCAACACCTACAGGGATGAGAAACCACTACCTGGAGTGCAGAATTAGAAGAACGTTCCCTCTACACTTGCAATAACGCACATGTACAGTACAGAATCAGTATATTCACCCTTACAGCAGAACTTGCTGAATAATGTGCTTCTACATACAGTAGAAGTGAAGTGGTGTGGAGCTGAAGCCAAGGTTCACAGTAGACATTAAGTGGGAGACTGAGTCTCCATTCACCAATGGAGACTTATATAACCAACAGGCTGCTGAGACTGTTGTAACATTTAGTGCAGCTGGCTGATTGACTATGCATGGAGAATAAATTATGAGTAGACCATTTGGCCCTTCATGCCTGCTCCACCACTCAGCAGAATCACAACTTTATTTTATTAACTCAACAACAGAATGTGGGTGTCACTGGCTAGTTGTTGCCTATTGCTAATCAGCCAAGAGTGAGCCACATTGCTGTCTGTATGGAGTTACATTTAGGCCAGACCAGGAAAGGATATGCCTGAAGGACATTAATGAACCAAACAGGTTTTTCCTGATAATTGGAAATGCTTCTTGGTTATTCAGATTTATACTGAATGAAAATTCTACCATCTGCCATGGCATGATTCAAACTCAAGTGTCTAGAACATTACCATGGTCTCTGGATTAATGGTCTAATGATAATACTATAGCTGAAAATGTGTTGCTGGAAAAGCGCAGCAGGTCAGGCAGCATCCAAGGAACAGGAGAATCGACGTTTCGGGCATAAGTCCTTCTTCAGGAAGCCCTTCTCCTGTTCCTTGGATCTCCAGCATCTGCAGTCCTCACTTTCTCCTTAATGATAATACTAGGCCACTTCCTCCCACTGATCAAATTGTGGCATTTCCTACCTACCCTCGATAATGGTAATATAATCACAAAAGCTGTAGCCCTTTTTCGTGAGATCTTTTGTTCTTTGAGCAACCTATCACCAATGCCTCCCACACCCTTGCGTCCATCACTAACACACACTACTAACCACCTATGCTTCCACGTTTCACTCTCCCCTAATACCTTATGAGGCTCAGTGTGTGCTTTTCTATAGCACCTGCCTCTGTTACCTAATACAATCCCTCAGCAAAACAGAAAGGGAACAGATGCACCTGTGATGAAAAAACAATTGCTGTTGAGCTCCAACTGCTGCAGCTGAAAGCATACTTCTTTTAGCTTCAGAAGGACCACTGTGTTCTCCTCAGATTACTGCCAGACCCACTGAGTTTCTCCTGGATTTGATTCTATTTCCTTTACATTCTCAATTGAACTTAAGGTTACGCTGTTAACAATGCATTTTAGAAGCCTGACTTCAGCTATATTGAGAGAGAAGCAATACTCATTCCTGGGATAATTTCACTGAATTTCCATCACACTGAATACTGAACATCAAGTCACAATTCCTCTAATTATTTTAAAGGTTTACTATCTCCGAGAGAAGTCAGCCAACTGCCTTTGATATTCAGTTGCATTTTCTACAGGATTACCACTGACCAGAAACTGAACTGAACTGGACTAGCTGTACATTGAGAATACTGCAGCGAGTAAGGCAGCAGCCCATCACCACCTTCTCTGGGGAAATAAGGGATGGGCAATAAATGCTGGCTCAGTCAGCCATGCAGACAAATCCTGATCACAGTAAAAAAAAAGTATTTCTCATAGAGCTGTGTCATTAAAACTCACATTCATCTTCAGTTATTCACAGACCATTCTTTTATCTCACTTGCAAATCTGACTGCTGTCTCCCCATACCTATGTATTAATGCTCAAATATTCTGAAACTATGACATCCAAGGCACACACTGATGTTACACTGGCTCAGTGACAAAAGCAATTTACAAACACAAGTTAACAAATAATAACTGGTTCATGTCATTCTGCCATTGCCTTATTTATAAAATAATATCCAAGGACACCCTGCAAAGACAGCACATTTCCCAATCAAAACACTTGTAATAGAAGTAACATCGGAAATGTGTTTCATGCCTCAATGAGACTTTGAGTGGACCGAGGGTGACTGAGTCGAATAAATAATCGAAAGGGCAAGATGTTGGCCGTTGGGTGAGGGACTGGGAAGAGAAGCATGAAGAGCCATCAACATGAAACGCTCACAAATGAACCCAATAGAAGGGGATCTCTCCTCTTCAAACCAGCCCAATGTCCAGTCTCTCTCCGGCCATGCACCACACACCGACCCCCTCACACACACACCCCCCCCAACCTCCCCCTCACACACCCTCCCCCCCCCCCCACACACACCCTCCCCACCCAACCTCCCCCTCACACACCCTCCCCCCCCCCCCCACACCCTCCCCACCCAACCTCCCCCCACCTCCCCCTCCCCCTCACACACCCTCCCCCCACTCCCACACCCTCCCCCTCACACACCCTCCCCCCCCCCACACACACCCTCCCCACCCAACCTCCCCCTCACACACCCTCCCCCCCCCCCCACACACACCCTCCCCACCCAACCTCCCCCCACCTCCCCCTCACACACCCTCCCCCCCACTCCCACACCCTCCCCCCCACCTCCCCCTCACACACCCTCCCCCCCACCTCCCCCTCACACACCCTCCCCCCCACCTCCCCCTCACACACCCTCCCCCCCTCACACACCCTCCCCCCCACCTCCCCCTCACACACCCTCCCCCCCCCACACACCCTCCCCCCCCCCCACACACACCCTCCCCCCCCCCACACACACCCTCCCCCCCCCACACACACCCTCCCCCCCCCACACACACCCTCCCCCCCCCACACACACCCTCCCCCCCCCACACACACCCTCCCCCCCCCCACACACACCCTCCCCCCCCCACACACACCCTCCCCCCCCCACACACACCCTCCCCCCCCCACACACACCCTCCCCCCCCCCACACACACACTCCCCCCCACACACACCCTCCCCCCCCCACACACACCCACTCCTCCCCCCCACACACCCTCCCCCCCCCACACACACCCTCCCCCCCCACCACACACACACCCTCCCCCCCCCCACCACACACACACCCTCCCCCCCCCACCACACACACACCCTCCCCCCCCCACCACACACACACCCTCCCCCCCCCACCACACACACACCCTCCCCCCCCCACCACACACACACCCTCCCCCCCCCACCACACACACACCCTCCCCCCCCCCACCACACACACACCCTCCCCCCCCACCACACACACACCCTCCCCCCCCCACCACACACACACCCTCCCCCCCCCACCACACACACACCCTCCCCCCCCCACCACACACACACCCTCCCCCCCCCACCACACACACACCCTCCCCCCCCCACCACACACACACCCTCCCCCCCCCACCACACACACACCCTCCCCCCCCACCACACACACACCCTCCCCCCCCCACCACACACACACCCTCCCCCCCCCACCACACACACACCCTCCCCCCCCCACCACACACACACCCTCCCCCCCCCACCACACACACACCCTCCCCCCCCCACCACACACACACCCTCCCCCCCCCACCACACACACACCCTCCCCCCCCCACCACACACACACCCTCCCCCCCCCACCACACACACACCCTCCCCCCCCCACCACACACACACCCTCCCCCCCCCACCACACACACACCCTCCCCCCCCCACCACACACACACCCTCCCCCCCCCACCACACACACACCCTCTCCGCCAACCACACACACACCCTCCCCCCCCACCACACACACACCCTCCCCCCCCACCACACACACACCCTCCCCCCCCACCACACACACACCCTCCCCCCCCCACCACACACACACCCTCCCCCCCCACCACACACACACCCTCCCCCCCCACCACACACACACCCTCCCCCCCACCACACACACACCCTCCCCCCACACCACACACACACCCTCCCCCCCCACCACACACACACCCTCCCCCCCCACCACACACACCCCCTCCCCCCCCACCACACACACCCCCTCCCCCCCCACCACACACACCCCCTCCCCCCCACCTCCTCCTCGCACACCCTCCCCCCCCCGCCTCCCCCTCACACACCTTCCCCCCGCCATCCCCTCGCCCGCCGCCTCGTCCACCTTCCCCTCACACGCAACCCCCCCAAACCCTCCCCCTTAACAAACCCCCCCCCCCGGCTCTCTCCCCCACAGTCCCCCCCCTCCCTCTCTCCCACAGTCCCCCCCCCTTCCCTCTCTCCCACAGTTCCCCCCCTTCCCTCTCTCCCACAGTTCCCCCCCTTCCCTCTCTCCCACAGTTCCCCCCCTTCCCTCTCTCCCACAGTTCCCCCCCTTCCCCCTCTCCCACAGTTCCCCCCTCCTCTCTCACACAGTCCCCCCCCCTCTCTCTCACACAGTCCCCCCCCCCTCTCTCCCACAGTCCCCCCCTCTCTCTCCCAGTCCCCCCCTCCTCCCTCTCTCCCACAGTCCCCCCCCTCCTCCCTCTCTCCCACAGTACCCCCCCTCCTCCCTCTCTCCCACAGTCCCCCCCTCCTCCCTCTCCCCCACAGTCCCCCCCCCTCTCTCTCCCCCACAGTCCCCCCCCCTCTCTCTCCCCCACAGTCCCCCCCCCTCTCTCTCCCCCACAGTCCCCCCCCCTCTCTCTCCCCCACAGTCCCCCCCCCTCTCTCTCCCCCACAGTCCCCCCCCCTCTCTCTCCCCCACAGTCCCCCCCCCTCTCTCTCCCCCACAGTCCCCCCCCCTCTCTCTCACACAGTCCCCCCCCCTCTCTCTCCCAGTCCCCCCCCCCTCTCTCTCCCAGTCCCCCCCCCTCTCTCTCCCAGTCCCCCCCCCTCTCTCTCCCAGTCCCCCCCCCTCTCTCCCAGTCCCCCCCTCCTCCCTCTCTCCCACAGTCCCCCCCCTCCTCCCTCTCTCCCACAGTCCCCCCCCTCCTCCCTCTCTCCCACAGTCCCCCCCTCTCTCTCCCAGTCCCCCCCTCCTCCCTCTCTCCCACAGTCCCCCCCTCCTCCCTCTCTCCCACAGTCCCCCCCCTCCTCCCTCTCTCCCACAGTCCCCCCCCTCCTCCCTCTCTCCCACAGTCCCCCCCCCTCCTCCCTCTCTCCCACAGTCCCCCCCCTCCTCCCTCTCTCCCACAGTCCCCCCCCTCCTCCCCCTCTCCCACAGTCCCCCTCCCTCCCCCCTCCCTCTCACAGTCCCCCCCCTCCCTCTCTGCCACAGTCCCCCTCCCTCCCTCCCCCTCCTCTCTCTCAGTCCCCCCCCTCTCTCTCTCTCCCACAGTCCCCCCCCTCCTCCCTCTCTCCCACAGTCCCCCCCCTCCTCCCTCTCTCCCACAGTCCCCCCCCTCCTCCCCCTCTCCCACAGTCCCCCTCCCTCCCCCCTCCCTCTCACAGTCCCCCCCCTCCCTCTCTGCCACAGTCCCCCTCCCTCCCTCCCCCTCCTCTCTCTCAGTCCCCCCCCTCTCTCTCTCTCCCACAGTCCCCCCTCCTCCCTCTCTCTCCCACAGTCCCCCCTCCTCCCTCTCTCTCCCACAGTCCCCCCCCTCCTCCCTCTCTCTCCCACAGTCCCCCCTCCTCCCTCTCTCTCCCACAGTCCCCCCCCTCCTCCCTCTCTCTCCCACAGTCCCCCCCCTCCTCCCTCTCTCTCCCACAGTCCCCCCCCTCCTCCCTCTCTCTCCCACAGTCCCCCCCTCCTCCCTCTCTCTCCCACAGTCCCCCCCCTCCTCCCTCTCTCTCCCACAGTCCCCCCCCTCCTCCCTCTCTCTCCCACAGTCCCCCCCCTCCTCCCTCTCTCTCCCACAGTCCCCCCCCCTCCTCCCTCTCTCTCCCACAGTCCCCCCCCTCCTCCCTCTCTCTCCCACAGTCCCCCCTCTCCTCCCTCTCTCCCACAGTCCCCCCCCTCC
The DNA here is from genome assembly GCF_037043375.1 of Chiloscyllium plagiosum. Lineage (NCBI taxonomy): Eukaryota > Metazoa > Chordata > Chondrichthyes > Orectolobiformes > Hemiscylliidae > Chiloscyllium > Chiloscyllium plagiosum. The sequence goes on from NW_028270183.1 coordinate 687,603, forward strand.
TCCCTCTCTCCCACAGTCCCCCCCTCCTCCCTCTCTCCCACAGTCCCCCCCCTCCTCCCTCTCTCCCACAGTCCCCCCCCTCCTCCCTCTCTCCCACAGTCGCCCCCCTCTCCCACAGCCCCCCCCCTCCCTCACAGTCCCCCCCCTCCCCCACAGTCCCGCCCCCTCTCTCCCACAGTCCCGCCCCCTCTCTCCCACAGTCCCGCCCCCTCTCTCCCACAGTCCCGCCCCTCCCTCACAGTACCCCCCCTCTCTCCCACAGTCCCCCCCCTCTCTCCCACAGTCCCGCCCCTCCCACAGTCTCCCCCCTCCCTCTCTCCCACAGTCCCACCCCCCCTCCCTCGCTCCCACAGTTCCCCCCTCCCTCTCTCCCACAGTCCCGCCCCTCCCACAGTCCCGCCCCTCCCACAGTCCCGCCCCTCCCACAGTCTCCCCCCTCCCTCTCTCCCACAGTCCCACCCCCCCTCCGTGTCTCCCACAGTCCCCCCTCCCTCTCTCCCAGTCCCCCCCCTCTCTCCCACAGTCCCGCCCCTCCCACTGTCTCCCCCCTCCCTCTCTCCCACAGTCCCACCCCCCCTCCCTCTCTCCCACAGTCCCACCCCCCTCCCTCTCTCCCACATTCCCCCCTCCCTCTCTCCCACATTCCCCCCTCCCTCTCTCCCACATTCCCCCCTCCCTCTCTCCCACAGTCCCCCCCCTCTCTCCCACAGCCCCCCCCTCTCTCCCACAGCCCCCCCCTCTCTCCCACAGCCCCCCCCCTCTCTCCCACAGCACCCCCCCTCTCTCCCACAGCCCCCCCCCTCTCCCTCCCACAGCCCCCCCCTCTCTCCCACAGTCCCCCCCCCCACTCTCTCTCCCACAGTTCCCCCCACTCTCTCTCCCACAGTCCCCCCCCTCTCTCTCCCACAGTCCCCCCCCTCTCTCTCTCCCACAGTCCCCCCCCCTCTCTCTCCCACAGTCCCCCCCCTCTCTCTCTCCCACAGTCCCCCCCCTCTCTCTCTCCCACAGTCCCCCCCCTCTCTCCCACAGTCCCCCCCCTCTCTCCCACAGTCCCCCCCCTCTCTCTCTCCCACAGTCCCCCCCTCCCTCTCTCCCACAGTCCCCCCCTCCCTCTCTCTCTCTCTCTCCCACCCACAGTCCCCCCCCTCCCTCTCTCTCTCTCTCCCACAGTCCCCCCCCTCCCTCTCTCTCTCCCACAGTCCCCCCCCTCCCTCTCTCTCTCCCACAGTCCCCCCCCTCCCTCTCTCTCTCCCACAGTCCCCCCCCTCCCTCTCTCTCTCCCACAGTCCCCCCCCTCCCTCTCTCTCTCCCACAGTCCCCCCCCTCCCTCTCTCTCTCCCACAGTCCCCCCCTCCCTCTCTCTCCCACAGTCCCCCCCCCTCCCTCTCCCACAGTCCCCCCCCACCCCCCTCCCTCTCCCACCGTCCCCCTCCCTCTCTCTCTCCCACAGTCCCCACCCACCCCCCTCCCTCTCCCACCGTCCCCCCCTCCCTCTCCCACCGTCCCCCCCCTCCCTCTCCCACCGTCCCCCCCCCTCCCTCTCTCTCCCACCCCCCCCCTCCCTCTCTCTCTCTCTCTCCCAGTCCCCCCCCTCCCTCTCTCTCTCTCTCCCAGTCCCCCCCCTCCCTCTCTCTCTCTCTCTCCCACAGTCCCCCCCCTCCCTCTCTCTCTCTCTCCCACAGTCCCCCCCCTCCCTCTCTCTCCCAGTCCCCCCCCTCCCTCTCTCTCTCTCTCCCAGTCCCCCCCCTCCCTCTCTCTCTCTCCCAGTCCCCCCCGTCCCTCTCTCTCCCTCTCCCACAGTCCCCCCGTCCCTCTCCCTCTCCCACAGTCCCCCCCCTCTCTCTCTCCCACAGCCCCCCCCCTCTCTCTCCCACAGTCCCCCCCTCCTCTCTCTCCCACAGTCCCCCCCTCCTCTCTCTCCCACAGTCCCCCCCTCCCTCTCTCTCTCCCACAGTCCCCCCCCTCCCTCTCTCTCTCCCACAGTCCCCCCCTCCCTCTCTCCCACAGTCCCCCCCCTCCCTCTCTCTCTCCCACAGTCCCCCCCTCCCTCTCTCTCTCCCACAGTCCCCCCCCTCCCTCTCTCTCTCCCACAGTCCCCCCCCTCCCTCTCTCTCTCCCACAGTCCCCCCCCTCCCTCTCTCTCTCCCACAGTCCCCCCCCTCCCTCTCTCTCTCCCACAGTCCCCCCCCTCCCTCTCTCTCTCCCACAGTCCCCCCCCTCCCTCTCTCTCTCCCACAGTCCCCCCCCTCCCTCTCTCCCACAGTCCCCCCCCCTCCCTCTCTCCCACAGTCCCCCCCTCTCTCTCCCACAGTCCCCCCCTCTCTCTCCCACAGTCCCCCCCTCTCTCTCCCACAGTCCCCCCCTCCCCCTCTCTCTCCCACAGTCCCCCCCCTCCCTCTCTCTCCCACAGTCCCCCCCCTCCCTCTCTCTCTCCCACAGTCCCCCCCCTCCCTCTCTCTCTCCCACAGTCCCCCCCCCTCCCTCTCTCCCACAGTACCCCCCCCTCCCTCTCTCCCACAGTCCCCCCTCTCTCTCCCACAGTCCCCCCCCTCCCTCTCTCTCTCCCACTGTCCCCCCCCCCCCTCTCTCCCACAGTCCCCCCCCTCCCTCTCTCTCTCCCACAGTCCCCCCCCTCCCTCTCTCTCTCTCTCCCAGTCCCCCCCCTCCCTCTCTCTCTCTCTCCCAGTCCCCCCCCTCCCTCTCTCTCTCTCTCCCAGTCCCCCCCCTCCCTCTCTCTCTCTCTCCCAGTCCCCCCCCTCCCTCTCTCTCTCTCTCCCAGTCCCCCCCTCCCTCTCTCTCTCTCTCCCAGTCCCCCCCATCCCTCTCTCTCTCTCTCCCAGTCCCCCCCCTCCCCCTCTCTCTCTCTCCCAGTCCCCCCCCTCCCTCTCTCTCAGTCCCCCCCCTCCCTCTCTCTCAGTCCCCCCCCCCCTCTCTCTCAGCCCGCCCTCCCTCTCTCTCAGCCCCCCCTCCCTCTCTCTCAGTCCCCCCCCTCCCTCTCTCACAGTCCCCCCCCTCCCTCTCTCACAGTCCCCCCCCTCCCTCTCTCACAGTCCCCCCCCTCCCTCTCTCACAGTCCCCCCCCTCCCTCTCTCACAGTCCCCCCCCTCCCTCCCACAGTCCCCCCCTCCCTCTCTCTGTCTCTCTCTCACAATTCCCCCCCCTCTCTCTCCCACAGTCCCCCCCCTCTCTCTCCCACAGTCCCCCCCTCCCTCTCTCTCTCACAGTCCCCCCCCTCCCTCTCTCTCCCACAGTCCCCCCCTCCCTCTCTCTCCCACAGTCCCCCCCTCCCTCTCTCTCTCTCTCTCACAGTCCCCCCCCTCTCTCTCTCCCCCTCAGTACCCCCCCTCCCTCTCTCTCAGTCCCCCCCCCTCTCTCTCTTTCCCTCAGTCCCCCCCTCCCTCTCTCTCAGTCCCCCCTCCCTCTCTCTCAGTCCCCCCCCCTCTCCCTCCCTCTCTCAGTCACCCCCCCTCTCCCTCCCTCAGTCCCCCCCCTCCCTCTCTCTCAGTCCCCCCCCTCTCTCTCCCTCTCCCACAGTCCCCCCCCTCCCTCTCCCACAGTCCCCCCCCCTCTCTCTCTCCACAGCCCCCCCCCTCTCTCTCCCACAGTCCCCCCCCCTCCCTCTCTCTCAGTCCCCCCCCCCGTCCCTCTCCCTCTCCCACAGTCCCCCCCCGTCCCTCTCCCTCTCCCACAGTCCCCCCCCTCCCTCTCTCCCACAGTCCCCCCCCTCCCTCTCTCTCTCCCACAGTCCCCCCCTCCCTCTCTCTCTCCCACAGTCCCCCCCCCTCCCTCTCTCTCTCCCACAGTCCCCCCCTCCCTCTCTCTCTCCCACAGTCACCCCCCTCCCTCTCTCTCTCCCACAGTCCCCCCCCTCCCTCTCTCTCTCCCACAGTCCCCCCTCCCTCTCTCTCTCTCTCACAGTCCCCCCCCTCCCTCTCTCTCTCCCACAGTCCCCCCCCTCCCTCTCTCGGTCCCCCCCCTTTCTCTCTCTCTCTCTCAGTCCCCCCCTCCCTCTCTCTCTCCCACAGTCCCACCCCTCCCTCTCTCTCAGTCCCCCCCCTCCCTCTCTCTCAGTCCCCCCCCTCCCCCTCTCTCTCTCTGACAGTCCCCCCCCTCCCTCTCTCTCTCTCCCACAGTCCTCCCCCTCCCTCTCTCTCTCCGACAGTCCCCCCCCTCCCTCTCTCTCTCTCCCACAGTCCTCCCCCTCCCTCTCTCTCTCCGACAGTCCCCCCCCTCCCTCTCTCTCTCTCCCACAGTCCTCCCCCTCCCTCTCTCTCTCTCCCACAGTCCCCCCTCTCCCTCTCTCTCAGTCCCCCCTCTCCCTCTCTCTCAGTCCCCCCCCTCCCTCTCTCTCAGTCCCCCCCCTCCCTCTCTCTCAGTCCCCCCCCTCCCTCTCTCTCAGTCCCCCCCCCTCCCTCTCTCTCAGTCCCCCCCCCTCCCTCTCTCTCAGTCCCCCCCCTCCCCCTCTCTCTCTCCCACAGTCCCCCCCCTCCCTCTCTCTCAGTCCCCCCCCGTCCCTCTCCCTCTCCCACAGTCCCCCCCCGTCCCTCTCCCTCTCCCACAGTCCCCCCCCGTCCCTCTCCCTCTCCCACAGTCCCCCCCCGTCCCTCTCCCTCTCCCACAGTCCCCCCCCTCCCTCTCTCCCACAGTCCCCCCCCTCCCTCTCTCTCTCCCACAGTCCCCCCCTCCCTCTCTCTCTCCCACAGTCCCCCCCCTCCCTCTCTCTCTCCCACAGTCCCCCCCTCCCTCTCTCTCTCCCACAGTCCCCCCCTCCCTCTCTCTCTCCCACAGTCACCCCCCTCCCTCTCTCTCTCCCACAGTCCCCCCCCTCCCTCTCTCTCTCCCACAGTCCCCCCTCCCTCTCTCTCTCTCTCACAGTCCCCCCCCTCCCTCTCTCTCTCCCACAGTCCCCCCCCTCCCTCTCTCGGTCCCCCCCTTTCTCTCTCTCTCTCTCAGTCCCCCCCTCCCTCTCTCTCTCCCACAGTCCCACCCCTCCCTCTCTCTCAGTCCCCCCCCTCCCTCTCTCTCAGTCCCCCCCCTCCCCCTCTCTCTCTCCGACAGTCCCCCCCCCTCCCTCTCTCTCTCTCCCACAGTCCTCCCCCTCCCTCTCTCTCTCTCCCACAGTCCCCCCCCTCCCTCCCTCTCTCTCCCACAGTCCCCCCCCTCCCTCTCTCTCTCTCCCACAGTCCCCCCCTCCCCCTCTCTCAGTCCCCCCTCTCCCTCTCTCTCAGTCCCCCCCCTCCCTCTCTCTCAGTCCCCCCCCTCCCTCTCTCTCAGTCCCCCCCCTCCCTCTCTCTCAGTCCCCCCCCTCCCTCTCTCTCAGTCCCCCCCCTCCCTCTCTCTCAGTCCCCCCCCTCCCTCTCTCTCAGTCCCCCCCCTCCCTCTCTCCCTCTCCCACAGTCCCCCCCCTCCCTCTCTCTCAGTCCCCCCCCTCCCTCTCTCTGTCCCCCCCCTCCCTCTCTCTCAGTCCCCCCCCTCCCTCTCTCTCAGTCCCCCCCCTCCCTCTCTCTCAGTCCCCCCCCTCCCTCTCTCTCAGTCCCCCCCCTCCCTCTCTCTCAGTCCCCCCCCTCCCTCTCTCTCAGTCCCCCCCCTCCCTCTCTCTCAGTCCCCCCTCCCCCTCTCTCTCAGTCCCCCCCCTCCCTCTCTCTCAGTCCCCCCCCTCCCTCTCTCTCAGTCCCCCCCCTCCCTCTCTCTCAGTCCCCCCCCTCCCTCTCTCTCAGTCCCCCCCCTCCCTCTCTCTCAGTCCCCCCCCTCCCTCTCTCTCAGTCCCCCCCCTCCCTCTCTCTCAGTCCCCCCCCTCCCTCTCTCTCAGTCCCCCCCCTCCCTCTCTCTCAGTCCCCCCCCTCCCTCTCTCTCAGTCCCCCCCCTCCCTCTCTCTCAGTCCCCCCCCTCCCTCTCTCTCAGTCCCCCCCCTCCCTCTCTCTCAGTCCCCCCCCTCCCTCTCTCTCAGTCCCCCCCCTCCCTCTCTCTCAGTCCCCCCCCTCCCTCTCTCTCAGTCCCCCCCCTCCCTCTCTCTCAGTCCCCCCCCTCCCTCTCTCTGTCTCTCTCTCACAGTCCCCCCCCTCTCTCTCCCACAGTCCCCCCCCTCTCTCTCCCACAGTCCCCCCCCTCTCTCTCCCACAGTCCCCCCCCTCTCTCTCCCACAGTCCCCCCCCTCCATCTCTCTCTCACAGTCCCCCCCCTCCCTCTCTCTCTCACAGTCCCCCCCCTCCCTCTCTCTCTCACAGTCCCCCCCCCTCCCTCTCTCTCCCACAGTCCCCCCCCTCCCTCTCCCTCTCCCACAGTCCCCCCCCACCCCCCTCCCTCTCCCACCGTCCCCCCCCACCCCCCTCCCTCTCCCACCGTCCCCCTCCCTCTCTCTCTCCCACAGTCCCCCCCCACCCCCCTCCCTCTCCCACCGTCCCCCCCCTCCCTCTCCCACCTTCCCCCCCCCTCCCTCTCCCACCTTCCCCCCCCTCCCTCTCTCCCCCACCGTCCCCCCCCTCCCTCTCCCACCGTCCCCCCCCTCCCTCTCCCACAGTGCCCCCCCCTCCCTCTCCCACAGTGCCCCCCCCTCCCTCTCCCACAGTCCCCCCCCTCCCTCTCTCTCCCCCACAGTCCCGGCCCTCTCTCTCTCCCACAGTCCCCCCCCTCCCTCTCTCTCTCCCACAGTCCCCCCCCTCCCTCAGTCCCCCCCCTCCCTCTCTCTCCCCCACAGTCCCCCCCTCTCTCTCCCACAGTCCCCCCCTCCCTCTCTCTCTCTCCCACTGTCCCCCCCCTCCCTCTCTCCCACAGTCCCCCCCCTCCCTCTCTCTCTCCCACAGTCCCCCCCCTCCCTCTCTCTCTCTCTCTCCCAGTCCCCCCCCTCCCTCTCTCTCTCTCTCCCAGTCCCCCCCCTCCCTCTCTCTCTCTCCCAGTCCCCCCCTCCCTCTCTCTCTCTCTCCCAGTCCCCCCCCTCCCTCTCTCTCTCTCTCCCAGTCCCCCCCCTCCCTCTCTCTCTCTCTCCCAGTCCCCCCCCTCCCTCTCTCTCTCTCTCCCAGTCCCCCCCCTCCCTCTCTCCCAGTCCCCCCCCTCCCTCTCTCTCTCTCTCCCAGTCCCCCCCCTCCCTCTCTCCCAGTCCCCCCCCTCCCTCTCTCTCCCAGTCCCCCCCCTCCCTCTCTCTCTCTCTCCCAGTCCCCCCCCTCCCTCTCTCTCTCTCTCTCCCAATCCCCCCCCTCCCTCTCTCTCTCTCTCCCAGTCCCCCCCCTCCCTCTCTCTCTCTCTCCCAGTCCCCCCCCTCCCTCTCTCTCTCTCTCTCTCTCCCAGTCCCCCCCCCCCCTCTCTCTCTCTCTCCCCCAGTCCCCCCCCTCCCTCTCTCTCTCTCCCCCAGTCCCCCCCCTCCCTCTCTCTCTCTCCCAGTCCCCACCCCTCCCTCTCTCTCTCTCCCAATCCCCCCCTCCCTCTCTCTCTCTCTCCCAGTCCCCCCCTCCCTCTCTCTCTCTCTCCCAGTCCCCCCCCTCCCTCTCTCCCAGTCCCCCCCCTCCCTCTCTCCCAGTCCCCCCCCCTCCCTCTCTCACAGTCCCCCCCCCTCCCTCTCTCACAGTCCCCCCCCTCCCTCTCTCACAGTCCCCCCCCCCTCCCTCTCTCACAGTCCCCCTCTCTCTCTCTCTCCCAGTCCCCCCCCTCCCTCTCTCTCTCTCTCCCAGTCCCCCCCCTCCCTCTCTCCCAGTCCCCCCCCTCCCTCTCTCTCTCTCTCTCCCAGTCCCCCCCCTCCCTCTCTCCCAGTCCCCCCCCCTCCCTCTCTCTCCCAGTCCCCCCCCTCCCTCTCTCTCTCTCTCCCAATCCCCCCCTCCCTCTCTCTCTCTCTCCCAGTCCCCCCCCTCCCTCTCTCTCTCTCCCAGTCCCCCCCTCCCTCTCTCTCTCTCTCTCTCCCAGTCCCCCCCCCTCTCTCTCTCTCTCTCCCCCAGTCCCCCCCCCCTCCCTCTCTCTCTCTCCCAGTCCCTCCCCTCCCTCTCTCTCTCTCTCCCAATCCTCCCCCTCCCTCTCTCCCTCTCTCCCAGTCCCCCCCCTCCCTCTCTCCCTCTCTCCCAGTCCCCCCCCCCCCTCTCTCACAGTCCCCCCACCTCCCTCTCTCACAGTCCCCCCCCCTCCCTCTCTCACAGTCCCCCCCCCTCCCTCTCTCACAGTCCCCCCCCCTCCCTCTCTCACAGTCCCCCCCCCTCCCTCTCTCACAGTCCCCCCCCCTCCCTCTCTCACAGTCCCCCCCCCTCCCTCTCTCACAGTCCCCCCCCCCTCCCTCTCTCACAGTCCCCCCCCCTCCCTCTCTCACAGTCCCCCCCCCTCCCTCTCTCACAGTCCCCCCCCCTCCCTCTCTCACAGTCCCCCCCCCTCCCTCTCTCACAGTCCCCCCCCCTCCCTCTCTCACAGTCCCCCCCCCCTCCCTCTCTCACAGTCCCCCCCCCTCCCTCTCTCACAGTCCCCCTCTCTCTCTCTCTCCCAGTCCCCCCCCTCCCTCTCTCTCTCTCTCCCAGTCCCCCCCCTCCCTCTCTCCCAGTCCCCCCCCTCCCTCTCTCTCTCTCTCCCAGTCCCCCCCCTCCCTCTCTCCCAGTCCCCCCCCTCCCTCTCTCTCCCAGTCCCCCCCCTCCCTCTCTCTCTCTCTCCCAGTCCCCCCCCTCCCTTTCTCTCTCTCTCCCAATCCCCCCCCTCCCTCTCTCTCTCTCCCAGTCCCCCCCCTCCCTCTCTCTCTCTCTCCCAGTCCCCCCCCTCCCTCTCTCCCAGTCCCCCCCCTCCCTCTCTCTCTCTCTCCCAGTCCCCCCCCTCCCTCTCTCCCAGTCCCCCCCCTCCCTCTCTCCCTCTCTCCCAGTCCCCCCCCCTCCCTCTCTCACAGTCCCCCCCCCTCCCTCTCTCACAGTCCCCCCCCCCCCCTCTCTCACAGTCCCCCCCCCTCCCTCTCTCACAGTCCCCCCCCCCTCCCTCTCTCACAGTCCCCCCCCCTCCCTCTCTCACAGTCCCCCCCCCTCCCTCTCTCACAGTCCCCCCCCCTCCCTCTCTCACAGTCCCCCCCCCTCCCTCTCTCACAGTCCCCCCCCTCCCTCTCTCACAGTCCCCCCCCCTCCCTCTCTCACAGTCCCCCCCCTCCCTCTCTCACAGTCCCCCCCCTCCCTCTCTCACAGTCCCCCCCCTCCCTCTCTCACAGTCCCCCCCCTCTCTCCCACAGTCCCCCCCCTCTCTCTCCCACAGTCCCCCCCTCCCTCTCTCTCTCACAGTCCCCCCCCTCCCTCTCTCCCACAGTCCCCCCCTCCCTCTCTCTCTCACAGTCCCCCCCCTCTCTCTCTTTCCCTCAGTCCCCCCCTCCCTCTCTCTCAGTCCCCCCTCCCTCTCTCTCAGTCCCCCCTCCCTCTCTCTCAGTCCCCCCCCCTCTCCCTCCCTCTCTGTCACCCCCCCCTCCCTCTCTCACAGTCCCCCCCCTCCCTCTCTCACAGTCCCCCCCCTCCCTCTCTCACAGTCCCCCCCCTCCCTCTCTCACAGTCCCCCCCCTCTCTCTCCCACAGTCCCCCCCTCCCTCTCTCTCTCACAGTCCCCCCCCTCCCTCTCTCCCACAGTCCCCCCCTCCCTCTCTCTCTCACAGTCCCCCCCCTCTCTCTCTTTCCCTCAGTCCCCCCCTCCCTCTCTCTCAGTCCCCCCTCCCTCTCTCTCAGTCCCCCCTCCCTCTCTCTCAGTTCCCCCCCCCTCTCCCTCCCTCTCTGTCACCCCCCCTCTCCCTCCCTCAGTCCCCCCCCTCCCTCTCTCTCAGTCCCCCCCCCTCTCTCTCCCTCTCCCACAGTCCCCCCCTCCCTCTCCCACAGTCCCCCCCTCCCTCTCCCTCTCCCACAGTCCCCCCCCCTCTCTCTCTCCACAGCCCCCCCCTCTCTCTGCCACAGTCCCCCCCCTCTCTCTCTCTCAGTCCCCCACCTCTCTCTCTCCCTCTCCCACAGTCCCCCCCCTCTCTCTCTCCCACAGCCCCCCCCCCTCTCTCCCACAGTCCCCCCCTCCCTCTCTCTCAGCCCCCCTCCCTCTCTCTCAGTCCCCCCCCCTCTCCCTCCCTCTCTGTCTGTCACCCCCCCTCTCCCTCCCTCAGTCCCCCCCCTCCCTCTCTCTCAGTCCCCCCCCCCTCTCTCTCCCTCTCCCACAGTCCCCCCCTCCCTCTCCCACAGTCCCCCCCCTCCCTCTCCCTCTCCCACAGTCCCCCCCCCTCTCTCTCTCCACAGCCCCCCCCTCTCTCTGCCACAGTCCCCCCCCTCCCTATCTCTCAGTCCCCCCCCTCTCTCTCTCTGTCCCCCCCCTCTCTCTCTCCCTCTCCCACAGTCCCCCCCCCTCTCTCTCTCCCACAGCCCCCCCCCCCTCTCTCCCACAGTCCCCCCCTCCCTCTCTCTCTCCCACAGTCCCCCCCCTCCCTCTCTCTCTCCCACAGTCCCCCCCTCCCTCTCTCCCACAGTCCCCCCCCTCCCTCTCTCTCTCCCACAGTCCCCCCCTCCCTCTCTCTCTCCCACAGTCCCCCCCTCCCTCTCTCTCTCCCACAGTCCCCCCACTCCCTCTCTCTCTCCCACAGTCCCCCCCTCCCTCTCTCTCTCCCACAGTCACCCCCCTCCCTCTCTCTCTCCCACAGTCCCCCCCCTCCCTCTCTCTCTCCCACAGTCCCCCCCCCTCCCTCTCTCTCTCCCACAGTCCCCCCCTCCCTCTCTCTCTCCCACAGTCCCCCCCCTCCCTCTCTCTCTCCCACAGTCCCCCCCCTCCCTCTCTCTCTCCCACAGTCCCCCCCCTCCCTCTCTCTCTCTCACAGTCCCCCCCCTCCCTCTCTCTCTCTCACAGACCCCCCCTCCCTCTCTCTCTCTCTCGGTCCCCCCCTCCCTCTCTCTCGGTCCCCCCCTCCCTCTGTCTCTCTCTCGGTCCCCCCCCTCCCTCTCTCTCAGTCCCCCCCCTCCCCCTCTCTCTCTCCCACAGTCCCCCCCCTCCCCCTCTCTCTCTCCCACAGTCCCCCCCCTCCCTCTCTCCCACAGTCCCCCCCCCTCTCTCTCTCTCAGTCCCCCCCCTCTCTCTCTCCCTCTCCCACAGTCCCCCCCCCTCTCTCTCTCCCACAGCCCCCCCCCCTCTCTCCCACAGTCCCCCCCTCCCTCTCTCTCTCCCACAGTCCCCCCCCTCCCTCTCGCTCTCCCACAGTCCCCCCCCTCCCTCTCTCCCACAGTCCCCCCCCTCCCTCTCTCTCTCCCACAGTCCCCCCCTCCCTCTCTCTCTCCCACAGTCCCCCCCTCCCTCTCTCTCTCCCACAGTCCCCCCACTCCCTCTCTCTCTCCCACAGTCACCCCCCTCCCTCTCTCTCTCCCACAGTCCCCCCCCTCCCTCTCTCTCTCCCACAGTCCCCCCCCTCCCTCTCTCTCTCCCACAGTCCCCCCCCCTCCCTCTCTCTCTCCCACAGTCCCCCCCCTCCCTCTCTCTCTCCCACAGTCCCCCCCCTCCCTCTCTCTCTCCCACAGTCCCCCCCCTCCCTCTCTCTCTCCCACAGTCCCCCCCCTCCCTCTCTCTCACAGTCCCCCCCCTCCCTCTCTCTCTCTCACAGACCCCCCCCTCCCTCTCTCTCTCTCTCGGTCCCCCCCCTCCCTCTCTCTCGGTCCCCCCCTCCCTCTCTCTCTCTCTCTCGGTCCCCCCCCCTCCCTCTCTCTCAGTCCCCCCCCTCCCCCTCTCTCTCTCCCACAGTCCCCCCCCTCCCCCTCTCTCTCTCCCACAGTCCCCCCCCTCCCCCTCTCTCTCTCCCACAGTCCCCCCCCTCCCTCTCTCTCTCTCCCACAGTCCCCCCCCCTCTCTCTCTCTCAGTCCCCCCCCTCTCTCTCTCTCCCTCTCCCACAGTCCCCCCCCCCTCTCTCTCTCCCACAGCCCCCCCCCTCTCTCCCACAGTCCCCCCCTCCCTCTCTCTCTCCCACAGTCCCCCCCCTCCCTCTCTCTCTCCCACAGTCCCCCCCCTCCCTCTCTCCCACAGTCCCCCCCCTCCCTCTCTCTCTCCCACAGTCCCCCCCTCCCTCTCTCTCTCTCCCACAGTCCCCCCCTCCCTCTCTCTCTCCCACAGTCCCCCCACTCCCTCTCTCTCTCCCACAGTCCCCCCCTCCCTCTCTCTCTCCCACAGTCACCCCCCTCCCTCTCTCTCTCCCACAGTCCCCCCCCTCCCTCTCTCTCTCCCACAGTCCCCCCCCCTCCCTCTCTCTCTCCCACAGTCCCCCCCTCCCTCTCTCTCTCCCACAGTCCCCCCCCTCCCTCTCTCTCTCCCACAGTCCCCCCCCTCCCTCTCTCTCTCCCACAGTCCCCCCCCTCCCTCTCTCTCTCTCACAGTCCCCCCCCTCCCTCTCTCTCTCTCACAGACCCCCCCTCCCTCTCTCTCTCTCTCTCTCGGTCCCCCCCCTCCCTCTCTCTCGGTCCCCCCCTCCCTCTCTCTCTCTCTCGGTCCCCCCCCCTCCCTCTCTCTCAGTCCCCCCCCTCCCCCTCTCTCTCTCCCACAGTCCCCCCCCTCCCCCTCTCTCTCTCCCACAGTCCCCCCCCTCCCTCTCTCTCTCTCCCACAGTCCCCCCCCTCCCTCTCTCTCTCCCACAGTCCCCCCCCTCTCTCTCTCTCAGTCCCCCCCCTCTCTCTCTCCCTCTCCCACAGTCCCCCCCCCTCTCTCTCTCCCACAGCCCCCTCCCCTCTCTCCCACAGTCCCCCCCTCCCTCTCTCTCTCCCACAGTCCCCCCCCTCCCTCTCTCTCTCCCACAGTCCCCCCCCTCCCTCTCTCTCTCCCACAGTCCCCCCCCTCCCTCTCTCTCTCCCACAGTCCCCCCCTCCCTCCCTCTCTCCCACAGTCCCCCCCTCCCTCTCTCTCTCCCACAGTCCCCCCACTCCCTCTCTCTCTCCCACAGTCCCCCCCTCCCTCTCTCTCTCCCACAGTCACCCCCCTCCCTCTCTCTCTCCCACAGTCACCCCCCTCCCTCTCTCTCTCCCACAGTCCCCCCCCCTCCCTCTCTCTCTCCCACAGTCCCCCCCCTCCCTCTCTCTCTCTCACAGACCCCCCCTCCCTCTCTCTCTCTCTCGGTCCCCCCCCTCCCTCTCTCTCGGTCCCCCCCTCCCTCTCTCTCTCTCTCTCTCGGTCCCCCCCCTCCCTCTCTCTCAGTCCCCCCCCTCCCCCTCTCTCTCTCCCACAGTCCCCCCCCTCCCCCTCTCTCTCTCCCACAGTCCCCCCCCTCCCTCTCTCTCAGTCCCCCCCCTCCCTCTCTCTCAGTCCCCCCCCTCCCTCTCTCTCAGTCCCCCCCCTCCCTCTCTCTCAGTCCCCCCCCTCCCTCTCTCTCAGTCCCCCCCCTCCCTCTCTCTCAGTCCCCCCCCTCCCTCTCTCTCAGTCCCCCCCCCCCCTCTCTCAGTCCCCCCCTCCCTCTCTCTCAGTCCACCCCCTCCCTCTCTCTCAGTCCACCCCCTCCCTCTCTCTCAGTCCACCCCCTCCCTCCCACAGTCCCCCCCCTCCCTCTCTCTGTCTCTCTCTCACAGTCCCCCCCCTCTCTCTCCCACAGTCCCCCCCTCTCTCTCCCACAGTCCCCCCCCACCCCCCTCCCTCTGCCACCGTCCCCCCCCACCCCCCTCCCTCTCCCACCGTCCCCCTCCCTCTCTCTCTCCCACAGTCCCCCCCCACCCCCCTCCCTCTCCCACCGTCCCCCCCCTCCCTCTCCCAACGTCCCCCCCCTCCCTCTCTCTCCCACCGTCCCCCCCCTCCCTCTCCCACCGTCCCCCCCCCTCCCTCTCCCACAGTGCCCCCCCCTCCCTCTCCCACAGTCCCCCCCCTCCCTCTCCCACAGTCCCCCCCCTCCCTCTCCCACAGTCCCCCCCCTCCCTCTCTCTCCCCCACAGTCCCGGCCCTCTCTCTCTCCCACAGTCCCCCCCCCTCCCTCTCTCTCTCCCACAGTCCCCACCCTCCCTCTCTCCCACAGTCCCCCCCCCTCCCTCTCTCTCCCCCACAGTCCCCCCCTCCCTCTCTCTCGGTCCCCCCCTCCCTCTCTCTCTCTCTCTCTCGGTCCCCCCCCTCCCTCTCTCTCAGTCCCCCCCCTCCCCCTCTCTCTCTCCCACAGTCCCCCCCCTCCCCCTCTCTCTCTCCCACAGTCCCCCCCCTCCCTCTCTCTCAGTCCCCCCCCTCCCTCTCTCTCAGTCCCCCCCCTCCCTCTCTCTCAGTCCCCCCCCTCCCTCTCTCTCAGTCCCCCCCCCTCCCTCTCTCTCAGTCCCCCCCCTCCCTCTCTCTCAGTCCCCCCCCTCCCTCTCTCTCAGTCCCCCCCCTCCCTCTCTCTCAGTCCCCCCCTCCCTCTCTCTCAGTCCACCCCCTCCCTCTCTCTCAGTCCACCCCCTCCCTCTCTCTCAGTCCACCCCCTCCCTCCCACAGTCCCCCCCCTCCCTCTCTCTGTCTCTCTCTCACAGTCCCCCCCCTCTCTCTCCCACAGTCCCCCCCTCTCTCTCCCACAGTCCCCCCCCACCCCCCTCCCTCTGCCACCGTCCCCCCCCACCCCCCTCCCTCTCCCACCGTCCCCCTCCCTCTCTCTCTCCCACAGTCCCCCCCCACCCCCCTCCCTCTCCCACCGTCCCCCCCCTCCCTCTCCCAACGTCCCCCCCCTCCCTCTCTCTCCCACCGTCCCCCCCCTCCCTCTCCCACCGTCCCCCCCCCTCCCTCTCCCACAGTGCCCCCCCCTCCCTCTCCCACAGTCCCCCCCCTCCCTCTCCCACAGTCCCCCCCCTCCCTCTCCCACAGTCCCCCCCCTCCCTCTCTCTCCCCCACAGTCCCGGCCCTCTCTCTCTCCCACAGTCCCCCCCCCTCCCTCTCTCTCTCCCACAGTCCCCACCCTCCCTCTCTCCCACAGTCCCCCCCCCTCCCTCTCTCTCCCCCACAGTCCCCCCCCTCCCTCTCTCCCACAGTCCCCCCCCTCCCTCTCTCTCTCCCACAGTCCCCCCCCCTCCCTCTCTCTCTCTCTCCCAGTCCCCCCTCCCTCTCTCTCTCTCTCCCAGTCCCCCCCCCTCCCCCCCTCTCTCTCTCCCAGTCCCCCCCCTCCCTCTCTCTCTCTCTCCCAGTCCCCCCCCTCCCCCCCCTCTCTCTCTCCCAGTCCCCCCCCTCCCTCTCTCTCTCTCTCTCTCCCAGTCCCCCCCCTCCCTCTCTCTCTCTCTCCCAGTCCCCCCTCCCTCTCTCTCTCTCATCTCCCAGTCCCCCCCTCCCTCTCTCTCTCTCTCCCAGTCCCCCCCCTCTCTCTCTCTCTCTCTATCAGTCCCCCCCCCTCCCTCTCAGTCCCCCCCCTCCCTCTCTCTCAGTCCCCCCCCCTCCCTCCCTCTCAGTCCCCCCCCTCCCTCTCTCACAGTCCCCCCCCTCCCTCTCTCACAGTCCCCCCCCCTCCCTCTCTCACAGTCCCCCCCCTCCCTCTCTCACAGTCCCCCCCCTCCCTCTCTCACAGTCCCCCCCCTCCCTCTCTCACAGTCCCCCCCCTCCCTCTCTCACAGTCCCCCCCCTCCCTCTCTCACAGTCCCCCCCTCCCTCTCTCACAGTCCCCCCCCTCCCTCTCTCACAGTCCCCCCCCTCCCTCTCTCACAGTCCCCCCCCTCCCTCTCTCACAGTCCCCCCCCTCCCTCTCTCACAGTCCCCCCCCTCCCTCTCTCACAGTCCCCCCCCCTCCCTCTCTCACAGTCCCCCCCCTCCCTCTCTCACAGTCCCCCCCCCCTCCCTCTCTCACAGTCCCCCCCCCTCCCTCTCTCACAGTCCCCCCCCTCCCTCTCTCACAGTCCCCCCCCCTCCCTCTCTCACAGTCCCCCCCCCTCCCTCTCTCACAGTCCCCCCCCCTCCCTCTCTCACAGTCCCCCCCCCTCCCTCTCTCACAGTCCCCCCCCTCCCTCTCTCTGTCTCTCTCTCACAATTCCCCCCCCCCTCTCTCTCTCACAATTCCCCCCCCTCCCTCTCCCACAGTCCCCCCCCCTCCCTCTCCCACAGTCCCCCCCCTCCCTCTCCCACAGTCCCCCCCCCTCCCTCTCCCACAGTCCCCCCCCTCCCTCTCTCACAGTCCCCCCCCTCCCTCTCTCACAGTCCCCCCCCTCCCTCTCTCACAGTCCCCCCCCCTCCCTCTCTCACAGTCCCCCCCCTCCCTCTCTCACAGTCCCCCCCCCCTCCCTCTCTCACAGTCCCCCCCCTCCCTCTCTCACAGTCCCCCCCCCTCCCTCTCTCACAGTCCCCCCCCTCCCTCTCTCACAGTCCCCCCCCCTCCCTCTCTCACAGTCCCCCCCCTCCCTCTCTCACAGTCCCCCCCCCTCCCTCTCTCACAGTCCCCCCCCCTCCCTCTCTCACAGTCCCCCCCCCTCCCTCTCTCACAGTCCCCCCCCTCCCTCTCTCACAGTCCCCCCCCCTCCCTCTCTCACAGTCCCCCCCCCTCCCTCTCTCACAGTCCCCCCCCCTCCCTCTCTCACAGTCCCCCCCCTCCCTCTCTCACAGTCCCCCCCCCTCCCTCTCTCACAGTCCCCCCCCTCCCTCTCTCACAGTCCCCCCCCCTCCCTCTCTCACAGTCCCCCCCCTCCCTCTCTCACAGTCCCCCCCCCTCCCTCTCTCACAGTCCCCCCCCTCCCTCTCTCACAGTCCCCCCCCCTCCCTCTCTCACAGTCCCCCCCCCCTCCCTCTCTCACAGTCCCCCCCCCCCTCCCTCTCTCACAGTCCCCCCCCTCCCTCTCTCACAGTCCCCCCCCCTCCCTCTCTCACAGTCCCCCCCCCTCCCTCTCTCACAGTCCCCCCCCTCCCTCTCTCTGTCTCTCTCTCACAATTCCCCCCCCTCTCTCTCCCACAGTCCCCCCCCCTCTCTCTCTCCCACAGTCCCCCCCCTCCCTCTCTCTCTCACAGTCCCCCCCCCTCCCCCCCCTCTCTCCCACAGTCCCCCCCCCTCTCTCCCACAGTCCCCCCCCCCTCCCCCCCCTCTCTCCCACAGTCCCCCCCCCTCCCCCCCCCTCTCTCCCACAGTCCCCCCCCTCCCCCCCCTCTCTCCCACAGTCCCCCCCCTCCCCCCCCTCTCTCCCCACAGTCCCCCCCCTCTCTCCCACAGTCCCCCCCCTCACCCCCCCCTCTCTCCCACAGTCACCCCCCTCTCTCCCACAGTCCCCCCCCCTCACCCCCCCCCTCTTCCCACAGTCCCCCCCCCCTCACCCCCCCCCTCCTCCCACAGTCCCCCCCTCCCTCCCACAGTCCCCCCCCTTACCCCCCCCCTCTCCCACAGTCCCCCCCCCTTACCCCCCCCTCTCTCCCACAGTCCCCCCCCCTTACCCCCCCTCTCTCCCACAGTCCCCCCCCCTTACCCCCCCCTCTCCCCCACAGTCCCCCCCCCTCTCCCCCACAGTCCCCCCCCCCCTCCCCCACAGTCCCCCCCCCTCTCTCCCACAGTTATCCCCCCTCTCCCACAGTTATCCCCCCTCTCCCACAGTTATCCCCCCTCTCCCACAGTCCCCCCCCCTCCCACAGTCCCCCCCCTCCCCCCCCTCTCTCCCACAGTCCCCCCCTCTCTCCCACAGTCCCCCACCCTCTCTCCCACAGTCCCCCTCCCTCCCCCCCTCTCTCCCACAGTCCCCCCCCTCTCTCCACAGTCCCCCCCCCTCCCCCCCTCTCTCCCACAGTCCCCCCCCCTCTCCCACAGTCCCCCCCCCTCTCCCACAGTCCCCCCCCCCCCTCTCCCACAGTCCCCCCCCCCCTCCCCCCCTCTCTCCCACAGTCCCCCCCCCCCCTCTCCCACAGTCCCCCCCCCCCTCTCCCACAGTCCCCCCCCCCCTCTCCCACAGTCCCCCCCCCTCTCTCCCACAGTCCCCCCCCCTCTCTCCCACAGTCCCCCCCCCTCTCTCCCACAGTCCCCCCCCCCTCTCTCCCACAGTCCCCCTCCCTCCCCCCCCTCTCTCCCACAGTCCCCCCCCTCTCTCCCACAGTCCCCCCCCCCTCCCCCCCTCTCTCCCACAGTCCCCCCCCCTCTCCCCCACAGTCCCCCCCCTCTCCCCCACAGTCCCCCCCCCCCTCTCCCCCAC
The DNA here is from genome assembly GCF_037043375.1 of Chiloscyllium plagiosum. Taxonomy (NCBI): domain Eukaryota; kingdom Metazoa; phylum Chordata; class Chondrichthyes; order Orectolobiformes; family Hemiscylliidae; genus Chiloscyllium; species Chiloscyllium plagiosum. The sequence continues at coordinate 705,615 of NW_028270183.1, forward strand.
AGTCCCCCCCCCCCTCTCCCACACAGTCCCCCCCCCCCTCTCCCACAGTCCCCCCCCCCTCTCCCACAGTCCCCCCCCCCTCTCTCCCACAGTCCCCCCCCCCTCTCTCCCACAGTCCCCCCCCCCTCTCTCCCACAGTTATCCCCCCCTCTCCCACAGTCCCCCCCCTCCCCCCCCCTCTCTCCCACAGTCCCCCCCTCTCTCCCACAGTCCCCCTCCCCCCCCCTCTCTCCCCACAGTCCCCCCCCTCTCTCCCACAGTCCCCCCCCTCCTCTCCCACAGTCCCCCCCCCCCCCTCTCCCACAGTCCCCCCCCCCCCTCTCCCACAGTCCCCCCCCCCTCTCTCCCACAGTCCCCCCCCCCTCTCTCCCACAGTCCCCCCCCCTCTCTCCCACAGTCCCCCCCCCCCTCTCTCCCACAGTCCCCCCTCCCTCCCCCCCCTCTCTCCCACAGTCCCCCCCCCTCTCTCCCACAGTCCCCCCCCCTCCCCCCCTCTCTCCCACAGTCCCCCCCCCTCTCCCCCACAGTCCCCCCCCTCTCCCCCACAGTCCCCCCCCCCCTCTCCCCCACAGTCCCCCCCCCCCTCTCCCACACAGTCCCCCCCCCTCTCCCACAGTCCCCCCCCCCTCTCCCACAGTCCCCCCCCCCTCTCTCCCACAGTCCCCCCCCCTCTCTCCCACAGTCCCCCCCCTCTCTCCCACAGTCCCCCCCCCCCTCTCTCCCACAGTCCCCCCCCCTCTCTCCCACAGTTATCCCCCCTCTCCCACAGTCCCCCCCCTCCCCCCCCCCTCTCTCCCCACAGTCCCCCCCTCTCTCCCACAGTCCCCCCCCCTCTCTCCCACAGTCCCCCCCCTCTCTCCCACAGTCCCCCCCCCTCTCTCCCACAGTCCCCCCCCCCCCCTCTCCCACAGTCCCCCCCCCCCTCTCCCACAGTCCCCCCCCCTCTCTCCCACAGTTATCCCCCCTCTCCCACAGTCCCCCCCCCTCCCCCCCCCCTCTCTCCCACAGTCCCCCCCCTCTCTCCCACAGTCCCCCCCCCCTCTCTCCCACAGTCCCCCTCCCTCCCCCCCTCTCTCCCACAGACCCCCCCTCTCTCCCACAGTTATCCCCCCTCTCCCACAGTCCCCCCCCCTCCCCCCCCCTCTCTCCCACAGTCTCCTCCCCCCCTCTCTCCCACAGTCCCCCTCCCACCCCCCCTCTCTCCCACAGTCCCCCCCCCCTCTCCCACAGTCCCCCCTCCTCTCTCCCACAGTCCCCCCCCCCTCTCTCCCACAGTCCCCCCCCCTCTCCTCCCACAGTCCCCCCCTCCTCTCTCCCACAGTCCCCCCCCCTCTCTCCCAGTCCCCCCCCTCTCTCCCACAGTCCCCCCCTCCCCCCCCCTCTCTCCCACAGTCCCCCCCCTCCCCCCCACAGTCCCCCCCCCCCTCCCCCCCCCCTCTCTCCCACAGTCCCCCCCCTCTCTCCCACAGTCCCCCCCCCCCCTCACCCCCCCTCTCTCCCACAGTCCCCCCCTCTCTCCCACAGTCCCCCCCCCTCACCCCCCCCCTCTCTCCCACAGTCCCCCCCCTCTCTCCCACAGTCCCCCCCCCTCACCCCCCCCTCTCTCCCACAGTCCCCCCCCCTCACCCCCCCCCTCTCTCCCACAGTCCCCCCCTCCCTCCCACAGTCCCCCCCCTTACCCCCCCCCTCTCTCCCACAGTCCCCCCCCTTACCCCCCCCCTCTCTCCCACAGTCCCCCCCCCTTACCCCCCCCTCTCTCCCACAGTCCCCCCCCTTACCCCCCCCTCTCCCCCACAGTCCCCCCCCCTCTCCCCCACAGTCCCCCCCCCTCTCCCACAGTCCCCCCCCCCCTCTCCCACAGTCCCCCCCCCCCTCTCCCACAGTCCCCCCCCTCCCCCCCTCTCTCCCACAGTCCCCCCCCTCTCCCCCACAGTCCCCCCCCTCTCCCACAGTCCCCCCCCCTCTCCCACAGTCCCCCCCCTCCCCCCCTCTCTCCCACAGTCCCCCCCCCCTCTCCCACAGTTATCCCCCCTCTCCCACAGTCCCCCCCCTCCCCCCCCCTCTCTCCCACAGTCCCCCCCCTCTCTCCCACAGTCCCCCCCCTCTCTCCCACAGTCCCCCTCCCTCCCCCCCTCTCTCCCACAGTCCCCCCCCTCTCTCCCACAGTCCCCCCCCTCTCTCCCACAGTCCCCCCCCCCCCCTCTCCCACAGTCCCCCCCCCCCCCTCTCCCACAGTCCCCCCCCCCCTCTCCACAGTCCCCCCCCCTCTCTCCCACAGTCCCCCCCCCCTCTCTCCCACAGTCCCCCCCCCTCTCTCCCACAGTCCCCCCCCCCTCTCTCCCACAGTCCCCCCCCCTCTCTCCCACAGTCCCCCCCCCCTCTCTCCCACAGTCCCCCCCCCCTCTCTCCCACAGTCCCCCCCCCTCTCTCCCACAGTCCCCCCCCCTCTCCTCCCACAGTCCCCCCCCCCTCTCCCACAGTCCCCCTCCCTCCCCCCCCTCTCTCCCACAGTCCCCCCCCCTCTCTCCCACAGTCCCCCCCCTCCCCCCCCCTCTCCCCCACAGTCCCCCCCCCCTCTCCCCCACAGTCCCCCCCCTCTCCCCCACAGTCCCCCCCCCTCTCCCCACAGTCCCCCCCCCTCCCCCCCCTCTCTCCCACAGTCCCCCCCCCCTCCCCCCCCTCTCTCCCACAGTCCCCCCCTCTCTCCCACAGTCCCCCCCCTCTCTCCCACAGTCCCCCCCCTCACCCCCCCCTCTCTCCCACAGTCCCCCCCCCTCACCCCCCCCCTCCCTCCCACAGTCCCCCCCCCTTACCCCCCCCCTCTCCCACAGTCCCCCCCCTTACCCCCCCTCTCTCCCACAGTCCCCCCCCTTACCCCCCCCTCTCTCCCACAGTCCCCCCCCCTTACACCCCCCTCTCCCCCACAGTCCCCCCCCCTCTCCCCCACAGTCCCCCCCCCTCTCCCCCACAGTCCCCCCCCCTCCCCCCCCTCTCTCCCACAGTCCCCCCCCCCTCTCTCCCACAGTTATCCCCCCTCTCCCACAGTTATCCCCCCTCTCCCACAGCCCCCCCCCCTCCCCCCCCCCCCCTCTCTCCCACAGTCCCCCCCTCTCTCCCACAGTCCCCCACCCTCTCTCCCACAGTCCCCCTCCCTCCCCCCCTCTCTCCCACAGTCCCCCCCCCTCTCTCCCACAGTCCCCCCCCCCCTCTCTCCCACAGTCCCCCACCCTCTCTCCCACAGTCCCCCTCCCTCCCCCCCTCTCTCCCACAGTCCCCCCCCCTCTCTCCCACAGTCCCCCCCCCCTCCCCCCCCTCTCTCCCACAGTCCCTCCCCCCCTCTCCCACAGTCCCCCCCCCCCCTCTCCC